>NC_135790.1:22657216-22947216 GCF_051106095.1 Pogona vitticeps
TGGTGCAGTCTCTACTTGTCTTCTTTTCTATCCAGCCATTGACAATTCCTCAGAAAGTTCAAGCTTTCTGGGGAAAAGAAGGTTAACAATGATAATATGAGTGAGGATATTTACAAGGCACCATGTGGGAGAAGGTATCGCTAAACTTTCTCGGAAAGAAATGGAAGGTGATGAAAAAAACTGGGAAGGGAGCATTCACCATTCCCTTCTGATCTTGCTGAATTGTGGTTATTATTTGCTGATGACACACAGGTGTTAGTAACTTAACAGATGCACTTCCATTGTTACGTACAGCTTCATAGCAAGGCTCCTAGCACAAGTCTTCTGGGGGGGGGTTCTTGTCTAGGAATGAAAGACTGGCCTGTAGATTTGGAGACTGTGAGGTTAAATACAACACAGTGAGTAGTACTTCTGTTTCACTCACACAATGCAAGATGACAACATCTGCAATTACAGGTTCTTGCAGTAAAAGAAATATAAATACAGTCACAGGTAGAATTTCAAAGGCTCACGTGTCTACCTTCCCCCTCTCTTTGATGAGGCTCAGCTTCCGTAGCTTTCAGTCAGACCTTAACCACTGGGTTTTAACAGAACCTGGTAACAGCTCCCAGACTCCATGCTGAATATGTGTGCAGCATTTAGACTGTTTTTTTTTTTAAATATCTCTGTTCCAAATTGTATGGCAAGAAGGCAGCAAAGACTTCAGATGAAAGAATGCAAGTGGCATAAAGCAAAGCCCAGGGAAGAAAAAGCACAAAGCCAAGGCAGCAGAGGGAAGCGCTGCTTTTACAAGGGTATGTCTTGTGGATACAGAACCCATGAGACGGTGGTTAATGGATCAAGAGATGCTTGTAACTAAAGGGAGAGAGAATTCATGCAACGATAACTAGGTTGGGAAGATAACCCTGTGATGTGTTTGGTGCAAAGGAGAAATTGCACCTTATCCAACCTTGTTCAGGAGATGTTGGGAGTGCTGACTGGCATTCTGGAACCAATTAATTAGCAAGGTTCTTTTGCTGCTCTCACAAATGGGACTTTTCAAAGAACTGCAGAAATTATACCTGGACTGAAAAAAAAACAAGGGGAAAGAGATGAGCTGGATTAGCTTGAGGACAGGGAAGACATTTGGTGGAGAAAACCAGCTAGGTCTGGATTTGTCCAAGGGGACGATGCTGCGACAGGAGGAAGCCTCATCGGTAGGTAACACCATAACTGTATAGCCAACCAGAAATGCTGCAAATTCACCACACATTATTTTCTGGTTGAAGTGGAAGATGGAGAGGAGGACAAAGATCTCCTGGTACTGAGATTATAGATGTCTAAGGTATTGACCAAGGTACCCAGTATTCTGGTGTGGAGAGAATAATGGATGAGGACTCAGGAGATCTGGGTTCAGTTCCCCAGCTCTGCCATGGAAACTCACTGGGTAACTGGCAAAACTGCTCATTAAATATATCACTTATCTTGAAAACCCTGTTAGGGTCACTATAAGTCAGTTCTGACTTGACCGCAGATAACAGCAGCAAGAGATTAACCACTAGAAATGGTTCAGGAGTCTCCCTGTTACAAATTCCTACAGAAATTGACCTGATCTGCACTGCACAGATAAAAATGAAAGTCAAAACTTAATAATCCACCAGATTTCATGATGCTTGAAATGCTTTGAAAAAGTTCATTGCAATTTAAATGCTTCATTCATTCATTCTTTAAAATTTTATATGCCACCCATATAGTGGCAGGCCACTGCTCTGGGTGGTTCGCAACATAGAAAAACCCATCCACTCCACCCAATCCACTTTTTCCATAGAAACTAGGCATATAAAGAAATTCTTCTAAAAATGCATTTACATATTATTGGAAAGATTTTTTTTAAAAAATGCATTTTGATGGGAAACAGAATGAAATGAGCAGCACAACATGGGAAAGTGATTAATGTAATTAAAAATAATTAATAATTAAATGACGTAGATTTAAAAAAAACAGAAAAGATTGACTGGTGAAAATACTGAGTTGCAGCCCAATTTGGACTTGCTTACAGTAGATCTACTGAAATCAGTGGAACAAGTTATTATAACTACAGCCCTATTCAGTGGCTACCGTTCTGGTCATCAACATGCTTAGGCAGGAATGACTAGCCACTCCCCTCTCCACTGGCATTTTCTCCATGTGGAGAGCGGTGTGCCCAAGGGGGGGGGGGATAACCTTGCTCCTGGTGCAGACTCTGCACCCAAACAAGCATCTTGGACAATCAGGCCTACACTTAAGCAAGACTTTCTCTTCTTCAGAAACATCTTTCATCAGCTGGAGAAAGTGATGATGTAAAAGGGAGACGACTCATTCCTTCTCTCTGAGGATTCTGATAACAACCACAGAGGTAACAACAGAATAGGGCTTAAGTTTCATTTGCTTCAGTATGTCCACTGGAAGCATGACGAAGTCTCAGTCCAACACGCTGTCTGAAAACTACTTTTTGTTCTTTTTTTGGTGATGTGGAATTAGCTGATGCTTTTAAAGTGTTTCTTCACTTAATGACACATTCCTCAGTGTGCTCACATGTATTAATACATGTGGTTTCCTCATACTTTTCCTCGCTATTCATTTCTCAAGTCATTTGCATTCGTCTATGGGCAATCACTTCCATTGATTTTTTAGTGGGAGATGATCTTTCAGTACTCCTTAGCGCTCAGGCAGTATCTAATCGGTGAACATATTTAAATATAAAGAGGGAAGACAGGATGGGGAGGGAAATATGCCCATCTAGCAGGCCAAACTATCAAAGAAATTGGAAAATAGATTGATACTGATTCAAAAAGGATGGGAAAATATACCAGTGTTACTGGGTCAGATGCATGCAATGTGAGTGACTTGCTGTATGGATTTATTAATGCACATCTTGTAGATAAATGGACTACCACATCCTTGCAGTATCACTGAATTTCACCACAAGCCCAGTTTCAAGGCAAAGTCATAGGTTCCTGCTTAAGTGAAAACTATTCCAAAGGCATTTGAAGGGAGAAAAACATGTGTTAATAAGTTCTACTAATGTTTCTTCTTGATTTCCCATCACCTTTAAAACAGGGTAAAAGGATGCCATGCTTCTACAGAGATATCAGTGTTTCCTTAGCCTCTTAGTGATTTCATATTATATACAATTTCTTTCCTTTTTTTAATGGCCACAATTCCATGTCTTATCCATGTTACATACAGCACTGATGTTACCTGTCTGTCATGGGTTTGGAGGGAAAGTTCCATCCTATGGGGAGTGGAAGGCGGGACATCAGGAGGAGGGGCTGTACTGTATATATAGGTGAAGCCTGTGTGGAGAGTTAAGAGACACTGGGATGTGACGAAGCAGCAGCTGGGAAGAAGAAGCTGGTGTGGGAGTCTGTGTGTCAGACAGGGTACTACTGTGTGTCAGAGTACCAACCTGATAGGTTCAGGTGTCTGTTGGTTAGCCAGAACTGATAGGTTCAGGGTCTGTGCTTCAAGTTAAGGGTTCTGTGTGAACCAAACTGTGTGTATGTATGAGTGAAACTAAGCCACGTTACTATATCTTATTCACCTGATCATTTTATTTTCCCTGTGTGTTTTTTTAAATAAACCTTATTCTTTTATTTGTTGAAAATCCATCCCTGGTCTGTGTGACTTCTTACAGGGAATGGTTGGTGGCAGCTTAGTTAACGTGTGGCATATCCCAGTAGGTCTGGGTTTGTCACATTGATTGGTGTCCAGCGTGTGGGATACGACTGGTCCAGTTGTCCAGCGGTCCAGCAAAGCCTTGGCACGTGTGCCCAGAGCAAGGGGGGTCTAGTCAGGGACAATCTGAGGCGCGTAGGTAATCTTCTAGGTGTACCTCACGGGGAGGTGCGCTAGTGGAAGAACGTGCCAACTGGGGAGACTAGATTAGAGTGCTCTGAGGCAGCCTGGTTTTGGCGGGAAAAAGGCTGAGGCAAAACTGTGAAATAGAAGTGAGCTAGCTTGCCTGCTGAGAGGCCCAGCAGAGGGGGTAGACTCCAACTTGCTACAGTTGCAAGTTAAGTGCTGAAGGAACAGCAGCAAGCTCTAGAAGGCTGGTTCTGAGGCAAGAAAAAAAAAAAGTGGTCGTTTTATTTTGAGGCTTGACTTTTTAAAGCAGCTTGTTCTGAGGGGGGATTATGCCCTTGACTCGAAGCCAAATGGCAGAAATGGGTGAAGTGAATGACCCCCAGGTTGACCAAGGGTCTGAGGATGAATTTAGCTCAGTGCAAGGTGACAGCACAGGAGAGCAGAACCCAGAACTCAGAAAATTGCTCCTAGCCCAACAGCATGAACTGAGGGTGAGGGAAATGGAAATCAGAAGAAAAGAAAGAGCTGAAATCAGTCAGGCAGAGGCAGATGCCAAGAAAAGGGGAATGGACATGAGGATCAAACAGATGGAACTGAAACACCAAATTAGAATGGTACAATTGGAATTGGATTTCCTAAATAAGTGGATTAACAATTTATCAGTTGAAGAAATGTCAAAGAAGGAAAAGTATGAGGCTCAGGTCAGACAAAGTGAGCAAGATCTTGAAAAATATACTCAGCAAAAAGACATTAAATTAAAAGAAATCAGAGATAAGACTGAAGAAAAAGTAAAAGAGATAAAAGCTAGGGCTGAGGAAGAAATTTTACAGATCAGGACTGAGTTTGAGGCCAAGCAAAAGGAGCTGGATTTGAGAATAAAAGGGAAAAGCCAGCAAGGGGGAGGGGCCCAGGGTGAAGGGAAGCCCTCAGACATGAAACCAAGACCTCAGATTTTGGAGGGAAAACCAAAACAAGAGGAGAAAGACTCCAAGTACAGCAGAAAATGTTATTTCTGTCAGGGAAAGGGCCATCTAATCTCAGGGTGTGAGAAATGGAAGCAGATAAAGGGAAATGTGCCTCATGATTCGAGTGGGACCAAGCCAAAAGCTGTGTTCTGTGTCCAGAAAGAGCAAGGCTCATTGTCACTGAGGGAGCCTGTTGCCATGGCGACTCAATCTGGAACAGTGACATCTGCTGATCAGGCTGAGGAAAATGGTCCTCTTGTAGAGGTCAGGCGCTGCCTGTTGGTGAGGACAGATTCCCAGTTGTTTGAGACAGCAGGGGTGGACGTAGGAATACTTGACCGTCAGTATCGGGGGCTGTGGGACACTTGTTCCCAGGTGACCCTGTGCCATCCAGATATTATTCCTAGGGAATATATAATCCCGAATGAGAGCATAAAGGTAGCAGGGACTGAGGGGCAGATAATCTCACTGCCAGTCGCAGAGGTACCTGTCAACTTTCAAGGCTGGAGGGGAGTTTGGCGGCTAGCGATTTCATCGACTCTGCCAGCAGCCGTGCTCGTGGGAAATGACCTGGCTGAACATGTGAAACGGGTGCTAGTGATTACACGCTCACAAGCCACCACGGGGACAGTTCAGGGGGGTAATGATGAGCCAGAGACGGAAGCAGGTGGGGGGAGTTCAGAAGCTGTGGTGGAAACCTTAACCACAGACAGCAGATTTGGACAAGAGCAAAAGGCAGACACCACTCTCCAAAAGTGTTTTGAACAGGTGACTGACGCCCAGCTAACACCTGAAACCCCAGTGAGATTTCTGGAGAAAAAGGGGATTTTATATAGAGAGACCCTGAGGAATATCTCAAAAGGGGGAGATGGGATCAGAAGTCAGCTAGTGGTACCTGAAAAGTATCGCCCCATGATCTTACAAAGGGGGCACTCTGACATGTTTGCTGCACACTTAGGGGTGAACAAAACACAGCAGAGAATCACACAGAATTTTTACTGGCCTGACATAGGGAAGCAGATCAGGGAGTTCTGTAAACAATGTGATGTGTGTCAAAGGCAGGGGAATAGCCGCGATAGGACCAAAGCAAAGTTGTGCCCTTTGCCTGTGATTGACACTCCGTTCAAATGCATAGGGGTGGATATTGTGGGACCTTTGCCCAAGGCCACAAAGAGGGGGAACAGGTTCATTCTCACAATTGTGGACCATGCCACAAGGTACCCGGAAGCCATACCCTTGACTAACATTGAAACTAACACAGTGGCAGATGCCTTGGTGGGGTATATGTCCAGGATGGGATTTGCCTCAGAAATAATCACAGATTTGGGAGCATCGTTCACATCAAAGCTCATGAAACGCTTATGGCAAATCTGTGGAATTAAGCACAAGGAAACCACTGCCTATCATCCTGAAAGTAAGGGGTTAACTGAGAAGTTCAATGGGACTCTAATGCGCATGATTAGGGCTTACTTGGCAGAGAATCCAAACAATTGGGACCAGAAGCTGCAATCCCTTTTGTTTGCTTATCGATCAGTGCCACAAGCCAGTACCGGGTTCAGTCCATTTGAACTTTTATTTGGGAGAAGGGTGAAAGGGCCCCTTGATTTGATCAAACAAAATTGGGAGCAGATCACCCAGGATGACCCACAAGACGTTGTAACATATATAGACTCTTTAAGGCATGACCTAAAGAGAAACCTAGAGCTAGCAGCAGAGACCCTGCAAGCTCAAAAGGTCAGAAAGAAAGCTTGGGATTACCAGAAAGCCAGGGAGAGGCACTTTAACCCAGGGGAGGGAGTGCTTTGGCCTAGGCTCTGCAGAGAGAGCAAACTGCAGCTGGGTATCCCAGAAAGAAAATACTTGGGTCACATGGTAGGGGGAGGAGTGATAAAACCCCTGGAGGCCAAAATAGAAGCTGTTCGTGATTGGCCCAGACCCAACACCAAGAAAAAAGTCAAATCATTTCTTGGGTTGGTGGGCTACTACAGAAAGTTCATCCCAAGGTTTAGCGAGATTGCGGCTCCGCTGACCGATCTGACGAGGAAGAAGGCTGATGACCGCATCCCGTGGACCAGCGACTGTGAGGCGGCGTTCCAGAGGTTGAAGGAGGCGTTAATCAACTATCCAGTGCTGCGTGCTCCAGACTTCGACCGGGAGTTCATCATCTACACCGATGCGTCTAACAGCGGGGTAGGAGCAGTTCTTTGCCAGGAGGATGAGAATGGTGACCAGCATCCAGTGTCCTACCTGAGTAGGAAACTCCAAAAAGGTGAGAGACATTTGGCAACCGTGGAGAAGGAGTGTTTGGCCATAGTCTACGCGATCCAGAAGGCCAAGCCTTACATCTGGGGAAGACATTTTGTTCTGTGCACTGACCATTCACCACTGCAATGGTTAAAGACAATGAAAACCCACAATAGCAAACTTATGAGGTGGGCTTTAAATCTACAGGACTATGACTTTGAAGTGAAGGTGGTCAGAGGGTCAGTGAACTGTGTTGCTGACGCCTTGTCAAGAAGACCTGAAGAAGGAAGACGGCGAAAGAAACATGGACTATGTATATATATTGATGACAAAAAGTTAAATGTACCTGTTTTTTGAACTTGGTTTGTATGAATAAAGGTAAAGTGATGTAATGTATATGGTAAATGTTTAAATGCCTAATTGATATGGTTAACTTAGAATGTAAGTATAAGTAAGTATGATATGGTATGTATAACTGTTGTTGTGTGTTTTATCCAGGTTGTTTTTTGGGAAAAAGCACGTTAGCTTTCCCCCTACAAAACAACTTATAAAGAGGGGAGGTGTTACATACAGCACTGATGTTACCTGTCTGTCATGGGTTTGGAGGGAAAGTTCCATCCTATGGGGAGTGGAAGGCGGGACATCAGGAGGAGGGGCTGTACTGTATATATAGGTGAAGCCTGTGTGGAGAGTTAAGAGACACTGGGATGTGACGAAGCAGCAGCTGGGAAGAAGAAGCTGGTGTGGGAGTCTGTGTGTCAGACAGGGTACTACTGTGTGTCAGAGTACCAACCTGATAGGTTCAGGTGTCTGTTGGTTAGCCAGAACTGATAGGTTCAGGGTCTGTGCTTCAAGTTAAGGGTTCTGTGTGAACCAAACTGTGTGTATGTATGAGTGAGAATAAGCCACGTTACTTTATCTTATTCACCTGATCGTTTTATTTTTCCCTGTGTGTATTTAAATAAACCTTATTCTTTTATTTGTTTAAAAATCCATCCCTGGTCTGTGTGACTTCTTACAGGGAATGGTTGGTGGCAGCTTAGTTAACGTGTGGCAGATCCCAGTAGGTCTGGGTTTGTCACAATCCATTCACCCTCTGTTTGTAGATCCTGACAAATAAAATGAATGTTGATTCACTTTCTGAGCCAACTTTCTGAGAACGTCTGGCCACCCAAAACAATCTTGGACTGTCAGTTTTCTCAGCGATCTGATGTACCAATAAGATCTCCAGCTGGTCTCTTCCCTTAAAGGAATCTCCCTCCTGCCTAGGCGTTGCAGTATCCACTTAATAGAGTACAATTTACACAGCCAAGTTGTTGTCATCTGAAAAGGAGAGCTTGCACTGGGCAGAGATAAGGCAAATTGCTTGCCTGGACTGTAACTCCTTTCAGCTGAATGTGTTGACTTGCCAGATCCTAGGCTTTGGACTGGAGACCAAGATTCTGATGCCCGTTCTCTCAAGTCCCAAGCTCTGGACCTGAAATCTCAGGGAAGGATCGTTGCCAGTCTGACAATGCCAGATTTTGGAGTTTTGCTCGGGACTTCAGGATGAACTAACACAACATGTCCAGTAGCATGCTTGTATTTTCATCAGTTCACATGTTCTAAAGCTGTGGCGGTGGCTGCTAAAATTCAGACACTGTTCTTCAATGTCATTGCAGGGGTCTCCATGGTCTGCCACCCACATGCCATATTTGCAGAAGGATCTGCCTCAGTGACATCAGAAGGGCCCACCCTCTAGTCTCAGCCTTTGCCTATGAAACCTCAAGTAATGTTATACTGCCTGGCGTGCTCCGGTCTATGGGGTCACAAAGAGCCAGACATGACTAAACAACTAAACAACAACAAAGAGTGGTCAGTGGTGGGATCCTTGGAATCATAAGTATCTGGCTCTGGGTATCACCAGTATTTTAAACTCCATGTTTTACATACTTTATCTCAGAGTTGTTGCTATTGTTTAATGGTTAAGTCATGTCCAACTCTTCGTGACCCCATGGACCAGAGCACACCAGGCCCTCCTGTCTTCCACTGCCTCCCGGAGTTGGGTCAAATTCATGTTGGTCGCTTTGGTGACGGTGTCGAACCATCTCATCCTCTGTCGTCCCCTTCTCCTCTTGCCTTCACACGTTCCCAACATCAGGGTCTTTTCCAAGGAGTCTTCTCATCAGATGGCCAAAGTATTGGAGCCTCAGCTTCAGGATCTGTCCTTCCAGTGAGCACTCAGGGTTGATGTCCTTCAAAACGATAGGCTTGTTCTTATTTCAGAACCACTGCCACCTTGGCACCAGTTGCAAAGGAGGGGTGGTACTGGACTGAGCAAGCTCAGACACTACTGGCAAGGCAGACACTGCACCTAACTCAGTAAAAAGCAGCTTCCCATGTACTTAGGTATCTTCGCCTGGCATTTCCAAAATAGCGTTGATGACTCTGTCCATAAACTGTGCAGCCTACACATTATAGAAAACCACTATTAAAGCAGGCCTGCATTTATATACACAGCCACTCCATTGACTTTTGCACTTGGAGTTTATAAAAACTCAGCATCTCTCTTGTAAAAAAAAAAAAAAAGGGAGAGAGGGAAAGAGAAAGATTACTTTCCTTTCCAATTGTGGCACAAGATTTTTTTTTCCTTTTAAAAAAGCGTAATATTTGGCCATGTCCACATTTTTCTTAACCTCCAAATTGATCAGCCTTATCTTCCTTTCACCCAGATTATACAAACTCTTCTTTATCAAACAGAGCATCACCTTTCATTGTGTTTCACCTCTTGATACTGCCTTACTCTCCCAATCATCTGCGGGGCGTTGTAATCTTTCTGCCGAAGGCAAGGGCAGACAGACACAGACAGCCGCTACTCAAACACAAATCGAGACCCCCAAATTGATTGTACCACCTCTTTTTTTCTAAAGAAAGAAGATGCTACGCCATGTTGAACACTCTTGCCAATGAGAATGTGGGGAAAGAAATAAGAGTGGGTGGCACTGGGGAAAAGAAACCGTTCTGTTACAGGGCAGTTATCAGTGACACAGGGAATTTAATCTTTGCAAATTTGGATGCAACCTGAATTGTTTCATCATCATCATCATAATTGCATGCCGTCAAGTCAATTCCGACTTATGGTGACCCTTTCCAGCCTTGTCTAGGTAGAGTATAGACCAGTGGTGTTGAACTGTGGCCCTCCAGATGTTCTTGGCCTTCAACTCCCAGAAATCCTGGCCAGCAGAGGTGGTGGTGAAGGCTTCTGGGAGTTGAAGTCCAAGAACATCTGGAGGGCCACAGTTCGACACCACTGGTATAGACAGAAGTCCTTTACCATGCCCTATATCTGGGTGCACTCTGAAACCGTGCAACTTGCCCAAGGCCACACAGGATGATGGCTCTTCTCACAGGAGGCACAGTGGGGAATCAAACTTCCAACCTCTACTGAAACCACTGAGCTATCCATTCAGCTTGAATTGAGCCATGCCTCCAAGATATAGGACATCTCTGGATCTGCAGGACTCCAACAGTACCAGGGAAATGAATGTAAGAACTTAAGAAGAGCCATGCTGGATCAGACCAAAGACTTGTCTAGTCTGACATGCTGGTCTTAGTTGCCAGTTGCCTGTGACAAGCCTGCCAGCAGGACCGAGCCCTCCATTTACCAACCTGATGCACTGCCTTTGATACAGGAGGCCATGCACAGCCATTGTGGCTAGTAACCATAGACAGTCCTAGTCCTTGATGCATACATTTATTGAATCCATGAATTTAGATTGGATCAATCTCTGTGTGTTTATCTGAGCTGAAACATCCACAAGGAATATGGGAGGCATCCAAACCAAATGTCCGGAGAAATGTTAGACACAGGCATTGTGTATCATGCCATTAACTTCGGGAAATGTATTCAAGGAAGCAGATGAATCGCTGGTTCAGTTCTGACTCCCTCCCTCTTCCTTCCCCCGTTCTCTTTATTCAAGAACTCCTCTCCTCCCTCATGCCCTCCTCTAGTCCTCCTCTCCCTCCCCTGTTTTCACTTCTTGGTCAGAGAGTCAAAGAAAGATGCGCATCATTTCCCGCTGGGAGGAGACTGGAGACAAAGATCTATCAATTTCTAAGGCTATACATGTAGGAAAAAAAATTCTTTTTTTGTTGCTTTGTTTTCATGCCTGCCTGTATCAATTCTTTAAAAGAAAATACTACCATTAATAATACATGGCTTGGTCTGTCTGCTTTTCTTTTTCCTCCATGATCCAAAATGGCTTGGTATTCACGCTGGGGGAAAACTTGTTTATGCCAAACTTTGCTTTGTATTGTGGTTTTTTTTTTTTGTTTTGTTTTTTTGGTTAGGTACTCTTGAGTCTCCTGTTGGCTTCTGTGGATGATTATGTTTATTTGTTTAGAAACGAATGCCTTGCTCACATGGCTTTGCTTGCGGTGACAGAAAATCACCTAGGGTATTTTAGTTAGCTATGAATCAACTTTTACGACTGCCCAACACAACGTCGGTATGCACACTAGGCTCTCTATAGAAGTCCAAAATCACATTTATAGTGAAGCCAATAGAATTAAAATCGATGTCTGATTAATTTGCTAGAAACGCTTTCTTAAGGCACCCATAAACCAGCAACATGAAGACTTCACACCAGTTCACAACATTTATAACTAAAAAGTTCAATTAGAACTGTACCCCTTGAATATTAATTTTCATTTCTCCTTCATCTGAATCCAGTCTGGATTTATGTATGATATTTCTGTGAACCGACTGAAGAGATAAGGGGAATAAAATGCACTCTTGTCTAGCACAAGAAGCCATTCTGTCTCTCCATGTTCTGTCCTAACAGCAACTTCTTGTCCACACCACAAGTTACACATCAGGACAATTAAGTGCTGAGGAACACTTGTTTCTTTCAAAACAACCTATAGTGTCTCATGATCCACACAGTCAAAGGCTTTGCTGTAGTCCATAAAACAGAAACACTGAGATATACAAGTGCTTTTCCTCTTTTGCCCTTTTTTGTGATGCATTTTTCTTTCTTTCTGGGCCAATGACCGAAGCAGCTACAGACGCTGTAGTTCCCATTTTGTAGCTAAGATACCAACACCTCATCACAGTCAAACTGTTTCACATTCTATCCAATTAACAACCGACTAGAATGTTTTTCAGAACATAAAACTCCAGATTGCTGCCAACATTTGTCCAAAAATGTGTGCGTCGACCTTTTAAGTGGGAAGCGTTCATTGCATGGCCTTCACTAAAAGCAATCTGGATACTTTGATCCCAACAGATCACTTTCCGCCAAGCTCCGTCTGCTCCGCAAGAGGTCACTCGAGGTAGTACCCTGTTCCCCTTCAGCTGCCACAGCTTCCACCAAGCAAGAGGCCTTTCTGTCAGCACCAACTATGGCTCCAGAAGAGGGAGCAACACCTTGCCACTGCCAATTAGGGCTCAAGCATCTCGGCCATGGTCTCGTCCTGGTCTTAATCAGCTGCCTGTCCTTATCAATAATTGGCTGGAGGCAAAGGAGAAAAAATGCCAGGTTACAAGCTAATATTTCTCACACCCTGTCCTGTCATGAATCATTTTGCCTCCAAATCTGTCACCACTAATAATAAATGTGGATAGAACAATTACCACGGCTAAAATCACTTCATGTGTATTATTCAAGAGAGAGGCTCCTATTTGTGTTGTTGTGTTTTCACTTGCCATGGTGCAGCTTTTTAAAGGGGAAAGAAGACGGGGCTAAGACTTATGCCAGGATTAGAGAACCTGAAGTTTTGCAAGTCACTTGCTGCTGCATTTGCTCAGCTTGCTTTCAAGTCTTTGATGTTTCCCTCCACGTTGCCCAGTGTTCCAGGTGGGGCCGGCACATTTCTGCTGTCTCGGTTGATCCTCTGGGAGTTGTTTGTGTGCACATGCAAAACAATGCACGCATGGCACAGGAGGAGGAGGAGAGGTGGTAAGGTGGCAAAGAGGAAAGACACCTTAAAACCCTGAAGCCCTTGAAACGATGCCCGCTTGGGATCCAGTTCTGCTCACCTTCAAGCTGCAACCCCCTGCTGTCTTTTCTCTTGGATCAATAAATACATGTGTTTTGGCAACACAAAGAGTGGGAAGAAAAATACGTCAGAGGGACTTAAAACCACAGGAAACTCCACACAAAGTGCTTACAAAGTTGAGTCAAGTGCTCCATACACAGTTTTCTAGACAACTTTGGAAAAAGAAGCAGAGGGGAATAGGGAATTCAGCATGCATTGTTTACAGGCAGAACAAACCAACGAACGCAGGTAGGGTAGAACTCTAAATCCAAGAAGAAATACAGATAAGAAGGATATCAGAAGAAACAAGATGTGGAATCTGGCTATTAATGATAAATTAACTCATGAACTGAAAGTTAGAAAAGGAATATTGAAAACTCATTGTTTTAAGGAGATATGCAATGCTTTCTTAACACATGCATTTGTTTTTTTAAAAAAAGGTTATACCCCAACACAAGAATCATTATATTTCTGGAGCGAAGTGGGGTATGTAGTGTAAAATACAAAACAAAACAATTTAATGTAATAAATAAATAAATAAAAATCCCGATGGTGGTGGGGAAGCACAGCATATTGTGAGGTACTATGTTTCATATTTTAGTGGGTGTTTTTGTTGTTAACTTTTCTTTTTTTTCTTTTTTCTTTGGAAAATAACAATTAAGAAAATATCAGAAGAAACGAAATATGATGAACTTTAAAAAGAATGCTTACATTTATTTCACTGCACTGCCACTGAATTTTAACCTATATTGAAAGCATTGTCTGGAATTCTGAGAGCAACTCAGACAATGTCAACTGCCAATTTTGAGAGGAGGTTCACTTTGATTAGGTGCCAGTGAGAGTCGGGCAAGTTGAAAGGTTGTCTAGCTTCTCGCACAGAGAGAGAGAGAGAGAGAGAGAGAGAGAGACTCTAAATTGATGTCCTTTCTACCAAAACTGCCTCCAAGAACAGTCATGTCTCTGTCTCCATCTGTTTGTGAGGTGACACAATAAGGATGTTCACCAATAAAGAAGGATGTTCACTCATACCGAGGTCTCCTGCTCCTAACTCTTCAAAGCCATCCCACCTAACTGTGGTTGGGTCTCATTCAATGATAGCATGAACGTTTCACCATCTGGATCTTGCTGATTATTTGAGTGACTGACTGACTGACTGATTGATTCAAATTGTATCCCACTCTAGTGGGTTACAACATAAAACTTTCTCTGCCTTGCACTCTGACATTTCCCATTCACACTTTTGACAAGTTGCACAAATGAGTCCACACCACTCGGGCATCCAGACAGGGGTGTGGTCCAGCAATGCCAAGTCCAGTGGGGTCTTGACTTGAGAACTTAATCCGTATTGGAAGGCGGTTCTCAAGTCAAAAAGTCTGTAGGTCAAGTCTCCATTGACCTACAGTGCATTGAAAACCGATTAATCCCGTAACAGGCCGTTTTTGTTCCATTTTGGTTTTTTTCTGGTCTGTAAGTCAATTCTCAGGCTGCAAGTGAAACCTAAATTTTGCGGCCAGAGAAGTCTGTAACTCAAAAAGTCTGTAAGTCAAGCTGTCTATAAGTCAAGGGTCCACTGTATTGCTGCTTTTTACAGATGTTGCTTTTTTGGAAAATATCCTCTTTCTCACTGAAGGTGGAATACAGCATATTTGTGGGAAGCAGAGGAAGGTCGCCAAGATGCTGGAGTGAAGCCAAGCTGCTCCACACAGTTTCTTGTACACTGTCAAATCAGAGTAGTTAATTGGTGTGAGATCAACTGAAGGCAACCTGTTCTTTGCAGCCTTAACTGCCACCAAGCTCAAAGCAAGCTAATTCCCACCTCAGAACAGATTTCATTTCACTGTATGTGGAGGAGATGCAAAATTGGGCAAGGAGTCACATTTTATTGACGTCATTTCATGCAATGGTAAGATTTTCATTGTTTTAGAAATTTCTGGCTCACAGTCCCCCATAATTGTTTCAGAGTCTGCATTCTACTTGTTCTGCATCTTCCCTTATTCTTGCATCAAAACATATCTTCTCCAATGTTAATGCTGATTATTTTTCTCCTGAGAAGGCCCTAAATTAAAAATATACCATCCAGGAAAGGAAGAAATGAGCAGTGCTCCTCTCCTAAATTTCTGAACGAAACATTCCTCAATTTCAAACACGTTATTTTCACCGTTAAATATTACCCAGAAGGGACAAATACATAAGGTGTTTCTTCACTTGCTGACAGTGGCAGGCTAATATTACCAATGCTCTAAAAATATACTTTTGGTTATATACTCTTGAATGTGCCTAAGAGACGAGATTTGAACCTTGGGGGACAAACATGCTCTTTCTCAAAAATCTCAGATTTCAGTTCTGATTGCCATGCTTCATTAGAGTAAAAAAACAATCTGTAGAGACCATGAAAATAGGAAGCTGCCTTTTACAGGGTCAGATCCTTGCTCTATCTAACCCACAGCTGTCACCACTAACTAGAGTAGAAACACTATCCTGGGTTTCAGCAGTCCCCCTCCCAGATACAGTGATGCCTCGCTAGACAGTTACCCCGCATGACAGTTTTTTTCGCTAGACATTGATTTTTTGTGATCGCTATAGTGATTCACAAAACTGTGATTCCTATGGGGGAATTTCACTGGACAATATTTGGTCCCTGCTTCACAATCCAATTTTCGCTAGACAACGATTTTGACAGCTCCCTCCGTGCTCATAAAATGGGTGTTTTGGGGACCTAAGCTTCGCAAGACAGCGATTTAAACAGCTGATCGGTGGTTCGCAAAGCGGCTTTCCTATGGCCGATCTTCGCTAGACAACAACGATTCTTCCCCATTGGAACACATTAAACAGGTTTCAATGCATTCCAATGCGGAAATGCTTTTCGCTAGACCATGATTTCGCTAAACAGCGATTTCAGTGGAACGGATTATCATCATCTAGCAAGGCACCACTGTGGGCTGAAACTGGGACTTTCTCTCACCACTCCATCTTCTCCAATGTAAGCCTTCATCTTCCTTCTTCTTTCCTTTTCCTGCCTATCTTGGATTCAAGGCGCAAACATCTACTCACCAGCAATGTCTAGACGTGAACGTTATAACAGAAGTAATTTTCAGCACATATTCAGTTCAAATATATAACTGTTGCTGTACTCAGTGCTCCCACTACAGCACAGCACATAAAGTTAATTTTAATTTCCCAGTTGATCCTGCGGCATATGCAAACCATTCTTCAGTGGTGTGAAAAGGTCCGTGACTCTTCTGCTGTTTAACTATAGCATTAATGCCACTTAACTCTGAGGCTTCAAACCACTTTGGCTGAAAGCATGGTGCTCCTCCATAGTGACCATCAAAGCAATAAATTCAGTTGCAAAATATTTTAATATTAGAGCACCCATTATTCCTGTGTGTTTTGCAAAGCGAGTTTCAGGAAGTCAAGGCCAGCCAAGATGACTATACATTGTTAAGGGAAAGACCCCGACGACATACACTCTAATAGCAATTCTTCACTGTTGATATCATTTTGAATCAGAAATCTCTGAGAGCAACCTGTAGTTGAAAAACAAATACTATTTGAATACTTTATGGTACCCAACAGTGGGAGTCTGTCTTGGGAATTAAGCACTGCGTAAAGGCAGGCCGCTTTTCCAATGAGATTCTGGTTGAATTTCTCATTTTCTTGCTCCTCTTGTTTCCACTGGTGGTTAGTATTCTGGTTCCATCTTCGCCCTTTCCCCCTGCATGGAAAAATTGTGCAAATTTCTGGGTGTATTCTCTGCATTTTCCCATTGATGGAAGTCTAGTGGTGTGTATTTCTGAGCTGATGCATATTTTATACGCACCACCCATTTTACACACCTTTTGTCTCTGAAATGCATGACAATTTTCAGCAATGCAGGGTATTCCAAGGCAAGTGAATTCTATTTCATTTACAGTCTTGAGAAATGGAGGGGGGGGATGACATCTCTGCATAAAAGTATGAACTCTTCAGAATTTTTTTTGCCTAATCTTTAAGTTCCATCTCACAGAGCAAGCACTTGTTTTGAGGTTCATGCATAGCCATTAACACAAACAGAAATCCCAAGGTGGCTTGTAAGCAGAGCAGGCGAGTCAAATTTTGGGGCGGAGTGCCTCCCTCCCTTGATCCCTTAGCCACACAAGGCAGTGAGTACTTGAACGAAGTGAAAATTAGTGAAAATCATGACATAAAATGGAGGGCCTGTTTTTATACAGTGCCAAGCATTACCACCTAGAGTTCTTTTCAAGGAGAAAGGTGGGATAAAAATATTTTAAATTAAATAATAAATAAATAAGAATACTGAGGATTTCCAAAGCAGCTTACAATAAATTACAAAGAATAAAATGAAAGCTGTCACCCCACTAAGATAACTTTATGAATTGGTCATATGAGTTTTAGCTGATTAATGGCTCAATTAAAAATGCATGTGTCTATATTTTTCCCCTTAGAAGATGCATGCATATATTATAGCTAGACATGGCTGAAAATTCCAGTCTTTAGCACGCTCTTACAGGAAACGACACAACTAGCTAAAACCTCCTGGATTAATAAAGTAGTCAGAACAGACTTATCACTGGGTTTGACACTTCTCTGGGTCTTACAGTGCAGTTTGCAAAAGTTCAGGCAAATCAAAATATCCATTTAAATAGGTGCTTTGCAAGAAGCCATGCATTTAAATATGCAGCAAATTATGTGTTAATCTGGCTTAAAAAAAATACATTACAGATAAATGCAGAAATTGAATAGAATTTTTGAGTAAAACATGTGAAAATGATACTGCATAGAAATAGAGAGTTAGATTCCAATTTGGCACCATCAAAGCACTCCCTCCTGGCGAGAGAAAGTTAAGAAAATGCCTCCCCCAGCCCAAGAAAGTTCTAGCCATCTGCAATTTTTATTTAAGGACTAAGGATGAGGTGCATTGTTCGGTTTGCATTTTAATATGAGCTTGAACAATTGTAACTGCATTTAGAGCTTGAACAAAATCGTGTTTCCTAAATCAATCGGCAACCTAAAATAGAGGTGCGCGTTTTAAGTGTGCCAGAATATCTATATTAGTGACAATATGAAATTCATACAGATTAAAAAAGAAAACTCTGTATTCAGATTAACAAACGTCACTGGCTCCATGTGAGTAAATTAAATATTGGCAAAAATATGTTATCAGGTGTTGGAGTGCCAAATATTAAATTCATTCCCAGCATGGAATCCTTTTTCCGTGTCACATCAAAGGATGCTGAACCACATATCCCTGGGCAATATATAACCTGGAGGTTTGCTAAGGATTATATAGCAATAATGATGGTTCACTTTTGTTTTCTGGTCAAAGTCCAAAAGAGAAATACCAGCCTTTGTCAATGCTCCTGAACTGAGGTGCAAGAGGGGACTCATTCATCTCTGTGTATGACATCACATACACATCACAAACAGATCCTTGAGATGTTGGATATGGCTACAGTGACACATGCCTTAGTTACATCCTATTTGGATTACTATAACGTGCTGAATGTGAGGCTTCCTTTGAAGACGGTTCAGAAACTTCCGCTGGTGCAAAACTCAGCAGCCAGACTACTGACTGGGACCAGCGACAGGGAGCCTATAACGCACGTGTCACAAGAACTGCACTGGCTACCAGTCCGTTTCTGGGACCAATTTAATGTGCTGGTCATTACCTATAAAGCCCTCTACAGCTTGTCTCCAGACCTGAAGGACAGTATCTCCCTATATGTGCCTTCTCGGTGATTAAGCTCAGCAGAGGAGGCCCTCCTCTCGGTCCCATTGCCAGCACAAGCACAGCTGATGGAGACACGGGAGACGGAGCCTTCTCGGTGGCAGCTCCCAGGCTGTGGAAGATAATATATTCCCTTGCTTGAGCATCCTTTTCACAAATGGTTCGATGGCTCTCTCTATGTGTGTGAGTTTTCAGGCATAGGTTTCTTAAACTGGAGGAATGGGGGACAGAATAAAACTACAGGTGGACAGGTTTAATCTTAATCTTGTAATCTTAATCTTAGAATTGCAGAGCTGATAGGGACCCTATGGATCATTGAGTCCAGCCCCTGCCAAAGAGGCACAGTGGGGAATCGAACTCCCCACCTTTGGTGCCACAGCCAGATGTCTTAAACCACTGGTTCTTAACCTTGGGTTACTCAGGAATTTTGGACTGCAACTCCCAGAAGCCTTCACCACCAGCTGTCCTGACTGGGGTTTCTGGGAGTTGCAGTTCAAAAGCATCCGAGTAACAAAGGTTAAGAACCACTGTCTTAAACCACTGAGTTATAATAGACTCCACATCCATAGTACCAAGGGAGGGCTAACAAGATGGGAAAAATCTTGTTATTTTCAAGCTTCCTGGAGTTAACAAAACTGTTCCCAAGGATTTCCATTTGAAGTTCAAGGACGTGGGTCTGCTCTAGGGCACACCTAAGTAGAAACAAATGGTTGCAAGCAATGGGATCAGAAATGTTTCAAACATAGACCCATGACAAGAAAAGAGCTGAAAAAGGGGAAGAGAAGTAGGAAGAAAGATGACAACCAGGAAAGAACTACATTGCAGGTAATTGGGCTACTACTGCTAGATGTAACTAGGTTGTTCATTCCACCTCCTCCTTTTTCCGCCCACTGTCTTCCTTTCCCTACCAAAGCACCACAAAGGATGCATGTGTGGATGTCTGCTGGGGGTGGGGATTTACAAAGAGATGCTTCTTTCCTCCCAGACTCCTAAATTTGTGCATTATTTTTTAATCTACACAGCCATACAGTATTGATGTAGAGCTACTATGTACACTAATATTGCACTTCGCAGTTCCCTCGTCTCCAAATTCTGGCAGATGCCCTCAGATCTTGGGGTTTCAGCCCCAGAAAGATGAACACAACATATTTAACTGCATCATGGTTGACAAAGAGAAGGAAGCAATATTTCTGTTCTGTGTATAGAGGCAGATAGAGAGGCAAAGGTAAGTTCTGTGGATCAACTTCAGCCGAAGCTCAGATTAGTAGTGAAGTCAGCCTGATATGCGCCAATTTGTATCACATCCAGATCAAAGCAGAACAGCCAGATTCAGACCTGTGGATCAGCAAAGCAGATTTACAAACTGACTCTGATCCGGGACACAAATGGATTTGGATGAGGCGCAAACAGGTCCAGATGGAGCACAAATTGCCTTGGACTATTTTCTTTCTTTTCTTTCTTTCTTTAAAAAACAAACAAAACCAAAACAAATTCTACACTTTAAAGTAGGGCTGTGCAACTTCGGAGAAATCCCAAATCCCAGACTGAATTGGCCTGATTCAGGCTGATTTGTACAAGATCCAAATCAAAGCAGATTAGAGCCAGATTTAGTCCTGGAGCAAAGCAAAATATACTTACAAATCAATCAGTGTTTGGATAAAAAACAAATGGGATGGAACCCAAAATGTTTCAGCCTACTTGTTTTTTGACATTAAAATGTAGTATGATTTGTAGGCAAAGCCCTGAAGCATTTGAAATGTGGCAAATTTACTTCCCTCTTTAGGTTGCCTCATATCTCCATGTACCATATACACCAGTGCAAAACCGTTTCAGTTACAACCAATTCATTGATTTTAAAACTTTACAAACTGATTCAGTTCTGGGACACAAATCACATTGGACAAGGAACAAAGTGCTCTTGACCAAATCAGGACATAATCAGATGCCTCAGATGGGTCTATAAATGGAATCAGGAGATCTACGCACAGCAGTCTAGCTTTAAACTGGCTAGTACACAAAACCCAGAAGCAATCTTCTGAAATTTGAACGGCTTACTCCCCCAAGATCTACTATGCCTTCCAATTTTGTACATATCAGCACATAAATTAATAGACAGATTTTGGTTTTCTAATGCAAGTCAGTGGGAAGCTGGTAATATGAACTATAAAACTGATAGAGATACCCAAAGCACAAATCAAATTGAATGGGACCGAAATAACTGTGAACCAAATTAGGATCCATTCCAAAGCCAAACCACAGAGCTTGTACACAGCCCTAATAGAGACAGAGACGCCAGGAGAGGGATCTTCCTTCCACAAGATCAAGAAACTTCAAATGCAGCTCAGAATTTTGTTTTGATGAAAAGTCAGTGGTAACCAAAAATACAAGATGAGCTTTGCAAAACCAGACCAATGACCATCTAGTCTGGCACTTCAGGGACCATCCATGACCACAAATGGCAAAAAAAGATCCCACAAATGACAAAACAAACTCCCCAGGTTTCCCTTGCTATTTCGCTACTAGCAGCTACTAGCAGCAACTTGACATGATCTTCCATTTAGAGGCCATTTTGTGTGGCAGAGGTCTCCAGGGGGCTTAGGGGATCAAGGGACCCAACAGAAACTCTCCCTGAACTATCTGTGGCTTACTTCCCTACAGTCTTAGCTAAAGAGCAAAATGAGCACATCATCCTATGGAGGAGTGGTTCCCAACCTTCGGTCCTCAGAGGTTCTTGGATTACAACTAAAAATCCCAGAAATCCTGGCCAGCATAACTAGCGGTGAAGGCTTCTGGGAGTTTTAGTCTGGGGACCTAAGGTTGGGAACCATTGCTATAGAAAAACAGTAGGCATCAAATATCTGGCTGTGAGTATATTGGGTTCGTGAGAGCCTTCTCCATGGTGCTGAATCAATTATCTTAAGGTCTAAAGTCTGAATACTCTGTAGTGGAAGAACTTGTGTCCTTTATTGAAGAGGTGTGGATACACCAGGCAATGGACATCTTCATTTATTTCCTCCTTCTCCCATCCCCGGGTTTGTCCTTGCATACTTCCACACCACTGTTCCCCTCTTTGCCTACACTCCCAGTCCCTTTGCATAGCCCATGACAGAATGGGGACACTGTTCCATTCAGATCAGCAGTTTGTTAATAAAGGTGGGATGGGACAGAGAAGCATGAATGGAAAAAGAGGGAAGGGAAAGGAGAAACACACAGTTTTAATTAGATCTTGGAGCCAAGTGCATTGCAGTTAATAAGCAAACATTAAACCATTCCCTTGTTAAGCATAGCAAGAATTCTATTTAAATAGAGGGACTGTTTAGGCATGCAGGAAGGGGAATTTGGGCAGTAACACAGCCCTCCTTACTTCGTATGTATGTAAACAAACTGTTCTAGAAGGCCAACCAAAGCTTAGAAATGCATGAGAGATTAAGGTGATACATAAAGCAACTCCACATTAACAGACAGCTGATCATCCGAGAGGAGGAAAATGATTTTGTGTGTGTGTGTGTGTGTGTGTGTGCGTGTAAGAGACAGAGAGAGAGAGAGAGAGAGAGAGAGAGAGAGAGAGAGAGAGCAGACATATGATATGTCAGAGGCAATGTTTCCTCTAAAATACACAGAGGTCCACCGGGGCTGCATACTGGCAGCTGGTGTTTATTTATTTATTCATTCATTTATTTAAAATATTCCTATCCCGCCTTTCTCCCCAAAAGGACCCAAGGTGACTTACATGATTAAAACATGATTTAAAAGCTAAAAACAGTAAGTATACCAATATTAAATAAGTATATACAAATATTAAAAAAGAATTAAATGACGGGTGTCCGCAAGGTGGTGTTTCAGTTTTGGATGAAACCCTACTCCACCCTACACACGTGGGGCAATGCTCCTGCACAGTGGGGCCAAAGCGTAAAGGGAACTTTGGGCCATAAGTGCAGCCTTTTTTTTTTTTACCCCCCTGTCTTTTTGAATGTGGAAGGATTCATTGGTGCTCTGTAAATTTAATTCTATAGGTTTCTCCACATCTTGCCTTCACTAGGAAACTGAGAGCCACTTGGTGTAGGGGACAGGGTACTGGAACAGAACTTAAGAAACCTTGTGAGCTCACTCCTTATGCTTATAGTGTCAACAGATGAAAATGAGGAATTTAACAAGTACTATTTCTATCCCTGTGTCCTATCTTTCATACATGTGTGGCAGCCAGCTCCAGCCCAAGTTCTTCCATAGTTGGGATGTGAAAAACATCTGGTTTAAGAAATCTCACTACATGAAAAATGAAACTGATTTTCTTATCCCCATCCTATGCATTGGGTGGTATCATTGCTAAGTTGCATGTTTGCCTCTTTCCCAGTATTACTATAACAATTTAGGGCCTAATTCTTATAGAATATCTCTCATAAGGCTGATATTGTTCTTTAGAAATCCAAGAAAAATGTTTTGCTCTGATTGCCATGGCTTGGACGACAGCTCTCAGTAAGAAATTTAGATTTTTTCACATGTGTTATCTATGTAAAGAACTGCTACAATCTCCTGGAAGGTGAGGATGTTGCACACAAACTCTGCAATCGTTTTCATAGTAGCAGGAATGAAATGCTGTGCAAATTATCCAGCTTTTGTGCAAATTTTGCAATTAGCATAAATTGTTCAATTTGTGCAAAGTGCAGGATTTATGTAAAGCAACAACTGCTGGTCGGTCTCCTGGACATATAAGATACTGAGGTGCTGGATGAGCTGCTGATGTCTTCCTTAACAATCATTGAGCCCCCTGTGTCTGCTCCATGTGTGTGTATGCATGTGCATGCTCCATTTTATAAAACATTAAAACAGACACAAACACACTAGTTTTGTACAGATATATTTTGTACAAATTATGAGGACTTCAACTGAGGGTAAGAACTCCCTGTCTCCTTCTCATCTGGAGGTGAAAAATCCTTTGGGGCTTTCAAACTCCTCACTGTGCAAACTCTTCAAGTCAAGATCACATAAATTGGCAATAAATGTGAGTTTAGTGGCGCTGCTTCTCTAAGCATAATATATGGAACTGACACATTGACGGAGGCTATGAAGAGGCTGTTTTTCTTACATGAGAAAATAATCCCACTCACTATTTTTACATAAACCTCTAATCAAGCCACACAGACAAAAGGTAGATTTGAGTGGTGGTACTTAGTAATAACTACACACCGAAGTATGCATACAAAGCAAATGAGAGAGAAAAGGAGTGTTTTGTTCCATGCAAAATTGTGCACAAGAAGAAGCAAAGAGGGGCAGGACAGAGGTGGAAAAAAGGAGATGGAGTAAGCAGACGTAAGCTGTTTTGTTATCCAAATGTTTCACTTAAGAAGAAAACCAGGCAGAGATTCTTTAAAGGAATGCTCAGCCATCCAGCCCTTCCAGGAGGTAGGCTGCTCCCTAATAAGTCATTGTGGAGCTGGGCTCCTGCCACCTAAGAACATAAGAGAACTCTTAATAATCACTTTTCATTTGATTAATGACAGGCCCTCAGCCAGCAAGTAGCAAATCACAAGCACCCAGAAGGGACCTCTAGGCTGCTGGCTAGGTTGAATCTGGAAGAATAAATCTATCCAACAGCTATCCATTCTCCCACCCACCTGCCTGCTTTTCCTTATGCCTGCAAGATCCCAATGAGTGCTTCCAGCTGCGAGCCCCC
Source organism: Pogona vitticeps (assembly GCF_051106095.1). Classification (NCBI taxonomy): domain Eukaryota; kingdom Metazoa; phylum Chordata; class Lepidosauria; order Squamata; family Agamidae; genus Pogona; species Pogona vitticeps. Next base: position 22,681,668 of record NC_135790.1, read on the forward strand.
CCCTTCAAACAAAGCAACGACCAAGGCCCCTCCATTTAGTAGGATTGTTCGTCCTTCCAGCAACTTTGATCTCAGATTGCAGCACACTCTTCAGAGTGGGCAATGTACAATTAGCCAAGATGAGTATACTGTACTACTCCAATTAAAATCATTTCCACTAAAGGCTGCCTTTTTGTTTTCTCCTCCATCACTTCCCATCCATATCTCCTCCTGGCTTGCAGCTCAGCGGGAGAAGAAAGCATCCAATTAGCTTGGTATGACTGCATTGCTACCACCAGGAAGTGCCAAGGAGGGAGAGGAGGAGAAGGCCAGGTCGATAAGCACATGAAGACGAAAAAGCACTCCTTGCAATGGGATGGCCGACTGGGCCGGTCATGTTGATGCGTGGAACGGTGCTCTTGAGACACACACACTGTCTATACCCACTTAGCCCTAAAGGCTAGATTTTAATTTAATTATGGCTGAGTTGTGATGGAGTGGTGTGTGCTTAACTTGGAAATAAAATAGGTGGGGAAAAGAATATAATCTTGGAAGCAGATGCAAACACAGAATAAATGATCTTTGAAGACATGGGGTTTTTTAGACAGGCTTTTCCAGAATTGACATCTGAATAACCCATTGCACTCTCCCATGTTTATTTCCGTTCTGCCATCTTATTTCTTAATTATTTATGTCTGTGTTGATTTTATTTTATGGTATATATTTTATTCTTGATTTTTTTAAAAACAATGTGTTTGATTATACTTAATTTTGAGTTTATACCCACCACTGATGGTAGTAATTTGACTATGTGTTTATTTTGTGTCTTATTATTTTAATTGTAAACCACACAGAGTGGCCATGTAGCCAGATAGGTGATATAGGAGTCAAACGAAGGAAGGAAGGAAGGAAGGAAGGAAGGAAGGAAGGAAGGAAGGAAGGAAGGAAGGAAGGAAGGAAGGAAGGAAGGAAGGAAGGAAGGAAGGAAGGAAGGAAGGAAAAGATATACTCTAGATATCAACGTGAAGGATTCAGAGAAAAGTTTAACTACTACTCCTCAGAAAGGAAAATGTTATTGAGGCATGAGCAAATTTCCCCCCAAAATGCATGAAGACACCCCTCTACCCTGATGAGTTTACCCTGTGCAATTCAACAGCTCAAAACAAGGGCATCCCCAGCAAAAAGGTATGAAAGTGATGGCACTGTTGTATAGCAAACAAGGGGGAAATATGTACTCAATTAATGCACACATGCATAAATCGCAAGTCAGGCTGATCCCTTGGAAGTTCCAGCTACCATAATCCCCTTGTCAGTTGCTGGGGAATTCTGGCAGTTTAGCCCCCAAATCATTTCTTTCAAGTTCTACTGACACAGATGATATAGCACATCTTACTGACATATACAATGCAAGTTGTGCTGCAACTACACTATTTTGTACCCTGGAATGAATGGGCTTACAAGGACTCATATACATTTCCTCCCCAGTGCAGTGCGCTGTGAAGACTTGTCTTCTCACCTCCATTTGCCATTTCATGGCATTACAACTGCTTTTATGTTCCTCATGTGTTACAGCAAAAACAAAGCAACACAACATCCATTCACTTATCCTCATCCATCTATCTATACTTCTACCTGTGAAAAAGAAATACACTGAGCATCTACAGTTTTGCATTTAACCTGGCTTACTTAAAGAGTGGAATCATCGAAAGGGCAGGAATAGAATGTGTTCTGCTGCCTTTGTACTGCCTACAATTGTATGGGAATAAACGCCAATTTTGTTCCAGGACTGAAAGTAGAAGTCATAAAAATGGAAAAATATATGTGGAGACTGTGGTCAGAATGGGATCGAATGAAACAAAATGTTGGTTACAAACATACAAATGTGCTACGGTCCAGAAATATCCAAATAAAAGGGTGAAGAACCATTATTATAGAAAAAATGGCCAATACGTCACATTTGATGTACCCCCCCAGTCTTTGGAATCTGCTCCCACAAGAGCACCTTTCTTGCTGTTCTTCCTCAAAGGGACAATGACCTTTCTCTTCAGACAGTCTTTCTCTTCATGATTGGCTGTCTGAGAGGAGTTTTTAAATGATATATCATTGCTTTGAATCTATTTTGGGCGTTGCTTTTGCTTAACATTTTCAGTGTGGTTTCCGGTTGATTCTTTTAAATGTTTGTATACTTCCTACTTTTAGTTTTTAAATGTTGACTTTTAATGATGTAAACTGCTTTAGGACCTTTTTTTAGGGAGAAAGATGGGGTAAAATATATTAAATAAGTAAAAACCATTATTCAAATTAGAACTCTTGTTGGCCCTATGTTTATTGTTGCTTTCTCTAATGTGTATAATTTCCGACGCAAGCCGAGAAAATATTTCCCACCAATAATTCGAGCTTTCAAAGACATCGTTTTTCTTTCGTTCATTTCCCTGAACCTAGAAATCAGGAAGCTGTTAGAGAAATGAGACGCAAGCTCATACAAGGCTGAAAATGGAAAGAAGCCTCATCAGAACTGTGTGTTAAAGAATTTAGAGCTCAGTCAAGCAATTCCAAAAGGAGGATAAATGAAATTAATTTTAATATTGTTAAATGGCGCAAAATTCCCCCCCCCCCACAGAAACACAAAGAAAAGAGAAATCCAGGCATATGTGCATGCCAAAGCTAAAACGGATGCGTGGAGAGAGGCGAAACATATGGGCACCCATCTGGTACAAAACACGCTGCTAGACCTTCTGTGTGCTTCACGTTAGCAGGAAACAGCAGCCACCACGGTATTATTAAGTTTCTCTCTCTCTTTCTCTTTTGCAACTCTCCTCCTCCTTCTAAAAACAAAATAAAAACCAGAGAAGAACATCTTGCTTGTCCACAACTGTTTTGCCAAGCAAGACTTGAATAATCTTGATTTCTCATCTCTGTCACAGCAGTTGTGCTCTCTGAGGACTTAACTGGCCTATAAACAGGTCTTCAGAGAGAGGCTGGCAGCCTAGAAGATAATTTTTTCAAAAAAAAAAAAAAATAAGCAACACTGAGAAGGAGCAACACAAAGCCTAGCAGACACGACAGGTTGTTGTAGGAGATGTCTCTTGGTGGCCATTTGGCTGGTCGCTTTTCCTTCTGCGTGGGACATGGTGGCACTGTGGATTAAACCGCAGAAGCCTCTGTGTTGCAAGGGGTGGGAGATCTCCAGTGCTAACTGATCAGGTGAAACAACAAGCAGAAAAGCAACTAGAAGAATGACACGCAACTTCAGCAGAAGACCCCAAATGGGGCAAACAATAAAGAGATGGGAAAACTGAACCCTTTCCGTCCTTCCTACTATAAAATAAATGAATAAAAATAAATTCTTCAAGTTCTTTCCATTCTGATGGTGCAGTTTGCTAGCCTGGGTAACTTCTTTTTTTTTTTGAAAGAATAAAATGAAACGTTTCCTTGTTTGTAAATTCAATATATACCACAATTTCTAACAGCACAGAAAGGGCTGCACAGCAGCTGCATGTCACCTAGATGTGTTAGAAATGAATAGCTAACCAGAATAAAACAGACGACAGCCCTCCTTCAGAAATATGTGGTTAAATACCCAGGAATTCAAAGCAAAACTTGTAAGAGTTAAGCACTCAAGTCCCTTGGCATGAAGAGAACATTCTTTCCTTCCTTCCTTGTTTAAATATGAAGAAATCTATGTATTTTGGAAAATCAGGACTCAGCAAATTAATGTAAGAAACAGAAGAGTTGAAATTTCAGTATTCTGGTATGAAGACTACAGGGAGGGTTTGCGAAAGATACAAGCATGTCAACAAGGCAAAAAGAATCTAAGATCAGTCGTCCAAACTGTGGGACAGATTGTTAGACTTGCTCCATGGAGACATGGCTTCACTCCTTCCCCACCCCCATTAAAAGTCACTAAATTAACAGAATTAACTGTGGTCTTTGAGCCTAAGTAACCTTCAAGGAGCTGTGGTAGAATGAGATAATTATATATACACATTGCAGGGAAGCATAAACTACACAGCAGAAGAAATGAAGATCTCTGCCTCGAGCAGATTACAATCTGAATTCCAACATTCAGGAAAGCAATCAAGGGTAAGGGGAGAAGAAGTTAAGATAGAAAGGAGTGCAAGTAGTGATGCCACAGGCACTACAATAAAATAGGTGGAGGACATTCTGCTGGCACAGTGAATAGGTATGAATCTCACAGTTTCTCACACTCAGATAGAAACTGAGAGGGGTGAAACATTCCTTTTCTCGTCATGTCAAGAGTTCTCTGCACACTGCTCCTCTTTTTCCCCCCATAAAAAAAGCAATAAATCTTACAGATTTCACAGGAGCTTTGTGCTCTCTCTTTGTGTAAAACTTTATAGGATTCTTACCATTCCAAAACAGAACAGCACCTCAATCGGAAAAGGCAGAAGAAACACAGGACGGTGCAGTTTTGTCACAATTCCTGCACAGGATGGGATCTTTCCTACACAGGATTTACCAGAGAGAATATTAAACCATGCAGAATTTGGAAGTTGAAGATTCATGAGATGGGGTTTTAAGTGCAATGACATTTGGCAGTTTACTGTGCAGAGTAGTGCATGAAAAACAGTGTGTATGCCAGGGGAGAGACTAACATGATCTAGATCTCGGGGTTCTTTTTGGGAGGCCAGAGATCTGGCTGATGTGGAAGAAGTCTCAGGGGTTAATCTCAGCATGGCAAGGCTAGGACATTGCAGAAAACAAGAAACTTTGTGAGTACTTACATCTCCAGCACAGAGCTTGCAATGAATAGTTATGGGCAAGTGTGCTCTGCTAATGTATTAAATGTTGGAATTGTGTCCGTTTAAAGCACTGAATGCATTATCGTTTGACTGCAGTGTTGTTTCATATTTGCCACCCTGCTGTGCCACAACAACTTTAGATTGTAAAACACTTTGTACAAGAAAGCATTGTCCCATTCTTTTTCTCTTCTTCTCTCTTTTTCTTTCTGCAGATCAGCAATAACCATGCAGATACTTGATGTTGTATCTAGGAAGCATAGGCCTATCCAAAGATCACTAAGTATATACGTTTCCCTTCAGTTGCAAAAACAAAACAAAACAAAACAAAACACCCACATGTATCCATTACACTTCTAGGCAAGTCTGCACCATCTAGATTACCGAAGATCAACTGGGGGGGGGGGGGAGAGAATGAGGAATGCAACCGAAAGGAAGAGTTGAGTTTTCATGGGTCGCTTCAACATTCTGGGATTTAATTAGTGTGGCCTAATTACCACATTAAATGAAATGAAGTGCATCACTGATAAAATGCAGAGGTTAAAAAAAAAATATGGAGTGGGCCACTGGAAGAAGCTGTTCTCCAAACTGGCAGAGATAATTCCTGCTTTCAGGCATAGAATCCAAGGGCAAAGGGCTTTCTCAATGCACATGCTACCGCTAGAAGCATTGAAAACACTTAATTGCTTCAATTGCGACCAACCACCACCTTTTTAGAAATGACTAGGGGGAATATATTTTATATTTTCTAGAGGATCTTGACTGCAGGGAGTGACATGATGGAGAATAAATTGGATGAGGTATGATGCAGCTGTGCAGCCCGAAATATCATTTGGTGAAGGGTGAGGAAGACAAACTAGATGAAGAAGTGTTTTCTCTACCCTTAGGCTGAAACTGTGGATGTATTCTCAAATTAAACAGAACTGATGCCTCATTTAAGAACCAGCAACTGTTGTCCCTCTGAACCCAATCCCAAACTTTGAGCGCTGCCACTTGGAAATCAGCCTGGCCTTCTCAAGAGAAAGGGGCTTGTCTCACTAGGTCAAAGTATTTTGTTCATCTAGTCCTTTATTGTCTACAGTGAGAGGAAGAAGCTGTCTAAGGGTCTGTTCTCCCCCCCCCCCCCAATTCCCACCTACCTGGCTGTTGTTTCTCTGGGAATTGCACAGTCTCCATGGCTATCTCCCACTGATGCTATGTCTTTGAGACAAGATGTTTTTAACAAGCATTTTTGGGGGTCTGGAGTGTGTTTTCCTGCAGCGGCATCTTGCTGAGGGGTCCTCAATGGAATGTATCAGGAGCAATCCAAACCCAAGCTTGCCCAATGGATCAGGCTGAAAGAATACTCACTAAATTTGTCATTTCTGGTGATTTAGACCGATGTAAGAAGACAAGGGGCAGTTTTTCAAGACCCATGAGGTTCCTTGCCTTCAGTGACAGTGAGACAACTGACCAGGTCTTCACAACTTGAGCAAACCATCTCTCTGCAAAACTGGGATCCCTTTCCTTTTGAGAAGCAGAGCGGGCCCACATGCATAGCAATTACAAACCAATGGGGTGATTGCTTTAAAAAATGCAAATGATTCCACCGGTGTTTCTACTCCCTGAATGTCCATACACCAAAGCGATAGCCATCATCATTATTCTGTGCAGCTTGCATTGCACTGAAGTGTTATTTGTACAAGATCTGCTCAGTTTGCACAATGAAATTCTCCTTCTCTTTTCTTGCTGAGAGTGCCACCAAACACCTCACCCTTTCACAGGAGGACAAAAGAACGTTGCCCATCCTCTCCCTTTCAAGCAAGAGCAAGAAAGGCAAGGATCTCCATCTCTTCTCCGAGGACATGGCATGGCATAGTGTGACATTGGGCTGAACGTTCTCCTCCTGGAAAGCCAAGGCCAGCGGCTGTTTGCTGAGCGGGAAAGCAGTTGACCGAAGAGGGTGGGTGGGTGATTCAGACAGCTGCATCCAGCAGTTGCCAGTGGCAGCATTTCCTAAAGCCACAGAATGCTAGTGGGGTTCTCTGGAGCAATGAGAGGGTGACTGTTTCATCCTGCATCATGGTCAGGCCAGCCCTATATAGGGAACTCTGCTAAGATTACCAGGATGTAGAAGCCAGTGTAGCAGGGGAACATGGACTGGATCTGAAACCTAGACTCAAACCCCTCTTTAACCATGAAGCGTACTATCACCTACAGCGTATACTGCCTTGGAATGCAACAGTGACAATAGAAACAGAGGTGGTTCTATCAATGCGAGCCTGAGTTTCCTTTGGGGAGAAAGAGAGACGGTATCCATGTGGTAATAATAATAAAAACATGCTTCCAAGTCACCTTCCTGGTTATAGTTCTGAGCGTTACATATTTAAAAAGCTATTTTCCCCCTCAATTCTTATCCCAAACTCAATTGCTTGCTTCTGATAAATTTTAGGTAGCAGTTCTTTAAAAAGGATCCCTGTACTTTCTCATTTCTCAGAATTCATGGAAATTCTAACTATTAGATCCTTGGGATGAAACTACCGGGGGGCGGGGGGGCAGAGGGAGGGAATCACTGGCTTATGATACAAAACACATTTGCTTCCCATGCACCTCCCTGCTACCTCAACAACCACCCACACAACAGCATGAGGAGACAACATGAAGTGCAGTCTGAGACAGCCCTCGGACCATGTGGTTTCCCTCCACCGCCATTGACGAAGGGCACACCCTTGTAATTCTAAAAGTAATCAAATGCTCCTGTGTGACTGCAAAAGGAATTAAGTTATCTCTCACTAACTGTAAGAGAGTAATTGACTTAAATCTTTGTTGTTGGGGGGGGGGATAAAGAATAAAATACAAGGAACTAGTGACCTGGATCCAGTAACACTTATATTCTGCCCTTGGTTCCCCTGAAGTCCTACCTCTGAATCCTGCAGATGTTCGAGACAGACCGTGGCTATTTCCTAGGAAGCCACAGAATGCCTGTCGTTCTGGCAGGCTGCAGGAATACATCCTGATGCACAGCTGCTTGCTCTGTGCATTTGAATTAGTCACTTCCCTCCTTAGAGGCTTGTTTCTTTATCTGCTAAATGTAGACAATAATATTTCCCTACCTCCCTGGAGAGGCTGCAAAGCTGAATTTGCTAATGTTTGTCAAGATGACTCGGGTTTATTAAGATTCAATAAAGTATCCCTTTTTTTAGTGTTTCTGCAATTTCCAGTCTCGGCAGGGAGCCAAAGTGAAAATATGAGCAGGGGCGGGTAGGGTGGAAGGGAGGGAAAGGACAGACGGAAGGTGGAAGAAAAGGAAGCATGAACATAATTTTGTTATGCTCCATCTACAAACTCTCTTGAAATACATCAGAGAGAGACAGTTCATAATTACATTAATATACCATCGTTCCTCTACATTGCACGGATATGGAGGTCTCCAGGCAAAGCATTTTTGACACGGGCAGCTAAGGACCACCAAAGGACTGCAGGTGGGGGCAGGCAGAGGGACACCATGGGGCCATTATGGCAGCCAGCTCAAGAAACAGAGACGAAGCCCCACACCTCCTCCTATTGCTTGCTTGCCAGAGGTGACTGCCTCCATCTGGCCAATGGTAGGGCTGGCCCCACGTTCTTAATCCAGCACGACCATGTTTTCCCGAAAATAAGACAGGGTTTTATATTCATTTTTGCTCCAAAAAATGTATAGGGCTTATTTTCAGGGGACGTTTTATTTTCTTCATCTACAACAATCTAGGCAAAGGTAAAGGTTCCCCTTGACAATTTTTGTCCAGTCGTGTTCGACTCTAGGGGGCGGTGATCATCCCCGTTTCCAAGCGTTTTGTCTGAAGACAATCTTCCGTGGTCACATGGCCAGTGTGACTTAGACACGGAACGCTGTTACCTTCCCACCGAGGTGGCCCCTATTTAATCTACTTGCATTTGTATGCTTTCGAACCGCTAGGTTGGCGGGAGCTGGGACAAGTGACGGGCGCTCACTCCGTTGCGTGGATTTGATCTTACGACTGCTGGTCTTCTGACCCTGCAGCACAGGCTTCTGCGGTTTAGCCCACAGCGCCACCACGTTCCTTACAACAATCTACATTTATTCAAATACAGCCATGTTATCTTCTTCTGGTTGCTGCACAATAGTGAAGGGCAAGGTTTCACTAAACTGGGGCTTATTTGCGGGGTATGAGCATCCTGAAAAATCATACTAGGGCTTTTCTTCAGGTTAGGTCTTATTTTGGGGAAAACAGGGTATAATTGCCACATAATATGGGCCTGAGGATTCCTGTATCATGGGCTGAATTTTTATCAAGGTACATTTTGGCCATTTCTATAGCAACCTAGTTTAGGACCTATTCAAGTCCAAACCTTGGGAAGGCTACTTGATTGGGTTGGGCCACAGAGTTTAGCTAGCTCAGACAGGATTTTAAAAGTAATGTTTCCAAAATGTAAACGGGGCTCTTCAGAGCACAGACAGGGAGTATGTGGCCTCCCAGCTGCTGTGGGATTACGGCTCCCAGGAGCAAAAACCAGCATAGCTTGATGAGGGATGATGGGAACTCCAGTCCAACAGTATCTTGGGGAGGGGGGAGTGTCATAGGATACCCATCCGGACTGCAACATTCTCCGGAGGGAAAACATGAGATTAAAAACACCAACAAAATAAATACAACAGAGATTAGCTGAACAGGAGGGGGGGGAGAGAAGGAAGCAAACAGGACTTCCTGATCCATTTTTTTGTTATCTACCACGACTGGAGGGCCCACTACACTGACAGCTTATGTTGCTTAAGGGGAGAATAAAAAAAAATCCATAGGAAGCCCGCACACATGCTCATACATATAAATGGATGTGTGTATATGAATGTATGCCTTAAAGAATTTGCCAGAAGTCAAAAAATGCCTTTGAAAAGATCTCCAGGCTTATATAAATATGTATTTAGGATCAACTAAATACATGTGAGGAATGTCTTGCCTCTGAAAGACATTTTGCTTCAGAGGGGGGTGGGAAAGGGAGCCGCTGTACATATTTCTCTTGCACTCTGACTTGTATGCTGTTGCTTATAAGTCTTGAGGAATGATACATGTGTCATGTGCTTTTCCCAGGTAAGCCTGTGATAACTAAGTACCAGCTTGTGGATGAAATTTGACCTTAGGGCAGCTTTATCCATTCTCTGGAGGCCCAATCAAATTTACATCACGGTATAAGAAAACAGTCTCACTAGCAAGAAAAGAAGGGTTGTAGGGGGGAATTTTTTAGTTGTTTTTTTTTTATTTGAGATGTTTTAAGATGTAAGGAGCAGTTGTGTTAATGTGTTTGTATTAAATGTTATTGCTCTTGAATTCCACTGGATAAATGAATTGTGACTTGCTATTTCATGCTGCTGTTACAACATTACCGTTCTTATAACATGAATGATTAAGAACGCGTTCTTGCACTGATGATTGGCATTGTTTCTTCTGTGATTATTGGTTCTGATTATTTATTCATTTTTGTAACAAATCTGATTGATATGGAGTGTTGTTTCTCTAGCTGCTGGATACATATTTTGAACACAGCAACTGCAGAAAAGAGGAACATTTGAACAACTTGGTGTTGCTAACTGTGGCTAATTGATGAGCTGCTAGAGCAGTGGCTTCCAACCTTGTGTAACCCAAGCGTTCTCAGACTGCAATTCCCAGAAGCCTTCACCATCAGCTGTGCTGGTCAGGGGTTCTGGGAGTTGCAGTCCAAGAAGACTGGGGTTACCCAAGCTTGAGAACCACTGTGCTAGGGCGTGCCTTGGTTGTGTGACAGACTGCACAACCAAGATAGTCCCTAACACTTCATGAATTTGCTATGACAAACCTTACATGCATACCAACAGGATTCAAGCCACTAATAATTTTGACTCGATGTTTAAACAGTATATCTCCCTCCCTTCTGTTTTGTCATGATGACGTCGCAAGGCAATCTCCAAAAGCAGGTTTTTAAGTTTTTGATCGCCATAATCGCTAGGTAATGTGCTACACTAGTAGATGTTTCTCGCTTTGTATAGACTCTTGAATTAAAAAGAAAAAAAATGGAGGGAGGGAATGTACCAAAATGCACAGTAATCTCCCTTGCAAATGTGAAAACTGTAAAAGGTACGAACAGAAAATATCTTGCCAAATACAAAGGGCAGGAAGAACAATTTTGTAGCATCTTGTTCTTGCATGCAAGAATGAGACTACCAGGATTTACCTTCCTAGTTGTGAATCAGATTGCAAAGTTAGAAATGTATGTATGGCTTTCTGACAGCAAATTGTATTACATTCTATATTGGGCTCCAGGCAGTACATATCGGTTAACCTTACCCTGAAATGTTCATGCAACCAGTTCCTCACCCATCTACAATCCTATCACACGCGCAGCACTCTCTAGCAGCTACACATTTCCAGAGGAAGTAGTAGGGAGCAAGCTGCCCTTCAGAGAAACTAATCTACTGTTACTGATATTCCCACAAAACCTGCCTCTTGGCATATGGAAGGTTGGTCATGAGTAATCTACAAGGGGGACAAGCCATGTGCTGGGCATGCAGCAAGTCTCTTCTGATCCAAAACAGATTACAGTATTCCCTTCTCTTCCTACCCATCCTAAAGCAGGTATGTATCTTTGTAGCTGGTTCGTTAGGTTCCATTTGCTGAATTCAGAGCCATTCAATGTTATTTCCCCCCCATTTCCAAGACTTCAGTTGGTACAGGATCAAAGAATAACAGAGTTGGAAGGGGCCTCATAAGGCCATCGAGTTCAACCCCCTTGCTCAATGCAGAACTCTAAATCAAAGTAGATTGAACAGATGGTTGTCTAATTTTCTCTTGAATGCCTCCAGCATTGGAGCGCTCACCACCTCTTGAGGTAATTGGTTCCATTGTAGTACAGATCTAACAGTTAGGTAGTTCTTCCTGATATTCATCTGAAATCTGGCTTCTTGTAGCTTGTGCCCATTATTATGTGTCCTGCACTCTGGAATGATTGAGAACAGATCCTGCCCCTCCTCTGTATGGCAACCTTTCAAGTATTTGAAAAGTGCTAGCATATCTCCCCTCATTCTTCTTTTCTCAAGGCTAGACATGCTAAATTATTTCAGTCTTTCCCCATAGGGCTTGGTTTCCAGTCCCCTGATCATCCTTGTTGCTCTTCTCTGAAAATGTTCTTGTCTGTCTTCATCCTTCTTAAAGTGCGGTGTCCAGAACTGGACACAGCGCTCTAGGTAAGGCCTAACCAGTGCTGAAAAGAGGGGAGCAATGCTTCACAGCATCTGGAGTCTATTCTTCTCTTAAAGATAAAGGTAAAGGTTCCCCTTGACATTTAGTCCAGTCGTGTCCTTCTCTAGGGCATGGTGCTCATCCCCGTTTCCAAACCGTAGAGCCAGCGTTTGTCCAAAGACAGTTTCCGTGGTTATGTGGCCAGCGCGACTAGACACAGAGCACTGTTTACCTTCCCACCAAGGTGGTACCTATTTATCTACTTGCATTTTTGCATGCTTTCAAACTGCTAAGTTTGCAGGAGCTTGGACAAGCGACGGGGGCTCACTCTGTCATGGGGATTCGATCTTACAACTGCTGGTCTTCTGACCCTGCAGCACAGAGGCTTCTGCACCTCTTAATACAGCCTAAAATAGCATATATATTTTTGGCAGTCACATCACACTGTTGGCTTGTGATCTACAACAATTTCCAGATCCTTCTTGTACGCAGTATGACTGAGCCAAGTATCTCCCATCTTGCCTATCATCTCCATGGATCCAACTCTCCAAGGTGAGAGACACACCGGGCAGCAGGTTTGCAATATATATCGAAAGCACATTCAGTGCAGTTTATGAGACAAGGTGAAAAAAAAAATTGGTGAGCATTTCCTGAAACGTTTATAGGAAAAATGTGAAATCTGGCACCCAGCGCTGCAAGGTTTAAGGCTGAGAAAATGAACTCACTTGAGGACTTATTCACTTATTTACCTTATTTACTCCACCCCAGAAGGCCTGAGTAATGGTAAAGAAGATGGAAATCCCTCTGCACGGTTAAGTGCCAGCCAGAAAATACTAAGGGGTAACTACCTCGGGCCATGAGCCAAGACAGCAAACCTGAGTAACCTAAAAATAACTTAATTCATATGTGATGTTACTGGCAGTAGTGGCAGCCATTGGATCCCCTAGGGATAACTCCATCAGCACCAGGTTATGAGAATGATCCGTAAGCATCTTTATTACAACAGACTCATCAGTAGGAACGGGATCTGAAATGTAAATTCCCTCTATAGGGTTCCTGCACTAATCTCCCAGGTATTGTCTCTTGGAGAAGGGCCCCCGTTGACTTCACTGGTGGCCTTGACAATCCCAGCAACTGAGAAAATGGAGGGAAGAATAAATCCTAGATCCAGTTGGAGTCCTCTCAAGGATGGTTCCCAAGGATGGTACATACTGCTGAAGGGACCCTGGATGGGCTTCGCTGCTCTTCCCTGGAGTCTCCTCGGCCTCTCCTGCTGGTGCAGGTGCCACCAGAGCTGCCTCTGGACAGGGGTGGGCACTGCTGCTCTGGCTAGCCTGCAGGAATGCCAAAGTTTGGTCAGTTGCAGGGGTCTCTCTGCTGCTTCCTGCACAGGGACCCCTCAACCCCTCTCTGTCCTCTGCCTTCCATCAGCTGGCTTTTCCACGGACACCTGTTCTCCCTCCCCCTTGCCTTTCAGGGATCCAGGACCCAAAAGTTATCCTAGGCTCCTCCAGGGCTGCAGGATAAGGTCCTCATCCTATAAACTTCAGTGAGATTGCTTTCTATATACATTTAAAACTTGCTATTCAGTGTGTTTCTGACCTTGGAGAGCTGGACATATGGAGAGGACTATTTCAGGTTCTAGACTAGTTGTGATCCTTGAAATGTGTGTGTGTGTGGGGAGTGTCAGTGGCACTTATACTGGTGGCAGAGAGTTCATATTTTAGCTTCTTTCCGATCCTTTTAAGTTTAATGGAAGTAGTTGCTCATTTGGAAACCTAGAAATTTGTATCTGATGTCACCACTACTGGAGCCTGGGTGGAAAAAGCTTAATGCATCAAGTAGGATTCTGCCACACACACACACACATGCACACACACACACACACACACACACACACACACACACACACACACACACACACACACAAAGTTGGAACGCAGAGAGATTTCAAAAACATTACAATACTGCATTTGATGGAGCGGGGTGACTTTTGCTGACCCAGTTCGCAGAAGGCTAAGAGTCTCTAATCTTTAGTGTCTCTCTACAGAGTGCCTTGGGACAGAAGGAGCCAGAGACACAGACATGATGCATTGTTGTTGTTATAACAGCAAGCTCCTTGCTTTGAGCATGTTTTCAAAGATAATCCATTCCTTTCTCTGGCTATCGAAGAAATGAGGAGCCCCTTCCTGAAAGCGGGTTTTTTTTTTCAAGGTAGCTGTCGCTTTTGTTTACTTAAGCACTTTTTATGCAAAAACCCTGAAAAGCTTCTTTATAAACATGACTCTGAACAATATCCTTCAGAAGCCGAGGATGTGCTGGAGCTAAAATAAACAGCGATTTTCATTGCACAGACAATATGCTCATTTTCAAACCCCTTCTGGCGAACCCTTGGATTCAGATTCAGGCCTCAGGAAAATGTCTCGTTTCTGTTGCTTTGTCTCTTTCACTAACCAGGCGTCTTGCTCCTGAAAAACTGGAGCATGGCATCACAAGAACAACTATCTACCATTTTAAAAATGCTGATATTTTAATAGTTTGCAGCAATAGTTGTGGTTGTTTAAAATGTGGATAATGTTATTCTATCATTTGTCCACTAGGTGGAATTAGTCTCAATTTTATTAACAAGGAGTCATTTTTGTTCTCTGCAGGAAAGCAGGAATGTGTAACTTCCCAACATCCTCCATGTATTGTGCAGTATCAGTTCCGTGACACAAAAATGGGAAATAAATGTTTTGACCAGTACAACTCCATTCCTAACATTAAATGATGACTTCATTCACTCTGTAGAAAAATGGAACCAGGAATTCAATGACCTTCACCCCACCATCAGCCTCAGCCTGGCCTAGTGATGATGAAGATCCATTTTCTAGACAGCGCTGTACAAGTTCATAACATGCAGTTAAGCACCACATGTTACTGACAATCAGCAGATACATCTATATGCTTCCCATTTCTACTCAGTATATATTACTATATGCATTATGAGAGATGTGAAAATTTGTAAAAAGTGGTTAACATTTCAGTTAACAGTCATGAAATTTTCAGTGAATTCTCTTTTGAAAAATCGGTAGTCGGTGACTTAACACAGAGCCAAAAAACAATGCAAAGCACAATGAGCTGTGTTTCAAAAATAAATGATTTGTCAATTTTTTAATGGTTGCCACAATGTGGTTAAATATAACGTGTCCTCTGTCCATTGTTTATGACCAAGCCAGATCTGTTCTAATTCATCTTACACAGACTCTCAACTGAAGTATTTAAAGAAAGCATGTCTCAAATAGCAATAGCCATCCAAAGAAGTAACTAAACAGATTCAGTTTAGTAGTACCCAAAAGCAATATTTTGCATGACAAACCCTGAGCAGATAACAACAGAACGCCACTTGTTGTCATGCACAGGTCTCACTCAAAAGCACCGAAAAACATCAGGAATCTGCAGCTTATGCTCAAAAATGAAACTCCCGTCTTACAAGCTCTGGGTGTGGGGCTTGTACTTGTTTAAAGACAACCAACAAATTTGAAAAGAAACAAAAGAAACAAATAATAGTAAAGATGGAACTGGCAGCAGGAATACTGACGCAGCAACCAGACCCTGTGATAGACATGGGTGCCAACTTTCCCCCCCACATCTACATTGGAAACATTATTATAGGATCCAGTTATGTAATCCCCCCAATACCAGGGATTCATACACTTGCTCATCCTCATAAAGTGTATATGTCATCTTTGACAGCTTTTTATATTGGATAAACAGGCAGCACAAATGACCACATGGACACAGATCTGGTAATGGAAACAACAATATCCAGGAAACAGTGGAAGAACATCAAGGTAGCCATCCTTGAATAAAAGAACATGAAGAGCATGCTCCAAAGAGAAACAATTCAATAAGAATACATCAAGCAGTTCAATTCTGCCTCTCTTGGACTGAACAGGAAAAGGCGCTTTTCATCTCACGACATGTGTTAATCTTCTCCTGTATGCATTTCAGCATTGCTATCACTGTTATACATTTTATGGACTATTTTACCAACAATTTAATGGACAATTTTCTCTATTTGCCATTGTTACATTTCTCTAAACACGCTTTTTGAGGTTCTTCAGAAAGTTTCTCCTGACTTCTCCTTGGAATTTACTTTGTGGTGCTGCTTCATTACCAGTCTAGAAGGTATAACATTTTATACAGGGATGTGACATCACAGTTGCCACACAAAGAATTAACTGGGTGAATATTCATAGCTGCAAGTCATTCACACACCATAACTTAACATCTGGTTCTTCCTCTGCTCTGGAGTTGGCTGCCGTTTTGTTTTAACATATTTCTGTCATCTGCTTGTGGTGGCACAGACAAACTCAGGTAAGGACCCCTCAGCTCCACTCTTGGGGAAGATATCTTACCTTTGCCAGACAGATGCTTCCATGTCACTGTCGGTTCCGGTCTTCCAAAGGCCAAGCACAAGAGGGTTACGCTGCTGCCTTCATTGACAGTGATGTCTGATGTGATGTTTATAATCTGAGGAGGAACTGCAACAAGAAAGGTAGAAAAAAAATTAATACATGGCTCAGTCTTTTGTTTATCGTACTAAGGGCCACAACTTTCCTTGCCTTATCTGCTCAATGAAACGAACCCAACCACCTTACAACTCAAGAGGAGTATCAAACACCTTATAGTCATTTAGCACAAAATCTGAGGTTCAAACTGGGCTCAAAGCAAGTCTTCACTGTAGCACTTGATGGAAATCCTCTACCCAAGCACACACACTTTCTGTGACTTATGAGGTGGGGCACTGAAGAGAGGGGGGGTCAAGGTGTGCAACATAGGAAGCTAACAGCTGAAAGATGGGATTTTTCCACTCGAGGGTGAAGCGTCTGCACCATCACTCTTGGAGCTGGCCCTAGAATGCACACTGAACAGACACAGGCCCCATCACACTCGATTTCAACTGGGCAAAGGAATCCAGGTGAACCTGTTCCTATTTCGACCTTGGCGTGGGCCAAGGTAAATTCATTGTCAACCGTCCATCTGTATTTAGGATACCACCCCATCTGTACCTGACAATGGCACATGGATAGAAGATATCTGAAAATGTGAAGAATCAGACACACAGTTGCTGGCTAGGGAAATCTGCCATGGCACGATGCTATTTCTGATACTACTACTACTGCTACTAGTAGTTACCACTATTGTGAACATTTCACTACCAGCTACAATAGGTAAGGCTGCCTGTTTCATTTCTAGAATCCTACCGCTATCCCTTCCTTGCAGTTTGGTGCTATATCTCTCCCACAAGAAGGATGGTGGACAGGAAAGGATTGAAGGATGTATAGAAATCTGAGTTGGGATCCCACACGGACACCATACATTTTGCAGCACAGATGGTACCAGAAGGGCAAGTGAAGGAAAAAAAAAAGAGGGGTTGAATCTCCCAAACAAATAGCTTTCTCTCTCAACACACAAACTCAAAGTTTCTCATTGGTTTATCCTTGTGGACTGAACAAAGAACATGTTTTCCATTCAAGTGTAAATCATGAATTGTAAATTGAAATACTACTACAAATCCAAGTGTACTTACTTAAAAGTCAGGGTTATGTTTTTTTTTTTAAAGTTAAGTACATCTAAATTAACTTCTTCAGAGCAAATAATTTATTTATTTGTTTCCTTGATTATTTATAAGATCCATAAACTGTCTTTGAGGGTAAAGTTTCCCAAGCAGTGTGGAACAAAATTCTAAATCCAAACACGTAATAAAACAGTATCAACACTGGTAGAAATGATAAAATGCAGTTTAATCCAGATGGTACTATAGACACCATGACCCTAACAAAGAACAGCTAGATAGCTAGATAAACAGTTAACATTCAACCCTGTTAGTGTACTAAGAGATACTAAAAGATATTAGAGAAATACAGACATCAGGAGAACCTGTATATATAAAAGTAGTATATTGTATAAAATGTCAATGAATGCTAATGTATGCATATATCATAAGGAAAATGTGGCTATTCTATTTGACCCATTTGACCTCCCACATATGCATGCTGTATTTGAGTTATGATTTTGCACACAACATCAAGAGGGACATAGAAAGCACCCCCCCCCCGATGATTGTGAAATAACTCCAAGTACATTTGGCCATCCCTCGGGCCACCAACCTTTCACTTCCAGAAGCAAGACACTGCATACTTTCACCCAACTTCAAGAGCTGCTTCTTTGCTTTTGGGCTGAGACCAGGTGTTACTGAATATATGCCACTTATGTCCCATCTAGAAAGTATAGGATGGAGTGTGGTGTTGCAGATAAGAGTGATGGACTGGGAGGCAGTAGAACTAGATTGAAATATCCACTTGGCCATGAAAACTCTCTGTGTGTTTGTGTGTGTGTGTGTGTGTGTGTGTGTGTGTGTGTGTGTGTGTGTGTGTGTGTGTGTGTGTGTGTGTGTGTGTGTGTGTGTGTGTGTTTGCGAGAGAGAGAGAGAGAGAGAGAGAGAGAGAGAGAGAGAGAATTTAAAACCACTCATTAAATATCTCAGATACCTTGAAAAGCCTATTGGGATCACTATAAATCAGCTGCAGCTTGATGGCACAAAGCAAACAGTCTTACGTAGATTGATCTTGCCTGCTTTGAAACCCTCTTATCATACTGTCCGGGGATGGTGGGAAGTGCATTCAAGGGAATCTGGAGGGCACCAGGTTAGAAAACGCAGATCTAGACTTTCCATCACAGCTACCTAGAAATGATAAAATGCAGTTAAATCCACCTACCTACCTACCTACCTACCTACCTACCTACCTACCTACCTACCTACCTACCTACCTACCTACCTACCTACCTACCTACCTACCTACCTACCTACCTACCTACCTACCTACCTACCTACCTACCTACCAGTCCTAAACTTTCCTAGGTATACCTCTGCATGAGGTAAATTCTGGAAAATAGCATGTTGCTGTCAATGTCATGTAAAAGTTGAGTTCTGCTTCTCTTTTCCTTCTGCTTTCTCCTCCCCCCTTGAACCACCCCAATGATACACCTTGCCTTTAAGGGCAAAGACTTTAAACCATTTGAAAATATCTTAAAAGCTCAAGGAAAGAGGTAGAAAGAAAAATACTTTCTCTTTCAATCTGCCCGTTCTGCTCCTGGCAATATAATGTGCAGCAGATTTAAAGGACAGCTGATGCCTTGAGGAAAGCTGAAAAACAACCTATGGAGAGAAATGATTCAGCCTTTTTGAATCTACATTTCCCCTATATTTTCTGCTCACACGTTCTTTATTACAAAGGACACCGCCGAGAAAACATGTTCTTCAAGGATTCATCTGCGTCTCTGCTGTTTATTCCCCACCTGAATAATAATCTCTTGTTTGTGCCTTCACAGCTGGTTGCTATGGCAGTTATTATGTCCTTGGTATCTCACTTTCGTATCACAATGGCCGCAGAAGGAATAAGAATCTGGTTCAAGGAGAAGGTGGGTCCCCCTCTAGGCTGAAGCAAAGGTCCATCCATGGAATTGCATCAAGAGCTTCCAAAAAGTGAAGGGGTTTTGTGGTGTATATTCAAATGAAGGAGATTATCTAGGATTACAAGCACAGACATGGAAGATAAAGCCTACTGTCACCACAGGCAAGGTGAACAGCGAGCCAGTTCTGACAGGGGAGACGGACAAAATGAACACAATACAAGGCTCCTCTTGGTGAGGATTATGGCATAGTGCCCCTCTTTCTTTTTTTAAAGGAAGAGAAGTTAGAGAAATGCATCTTAGCACCGTGCATCAAAACTCCAGGGAGAAGAAGGAGTGCCCCCCCCCTGTTAATGCCGGAAAAAATGTTTTTTGTCATGAAACGGAGCAACACTTAAGACAGACAGCCAAGGAAAGAGGCTGGTGGGAGGGAAAGAAACTCCGTATGTTCTTACATAACGCTGTCCACGGTTAGCGTAGCAATTTGGAAGGGTCCAGTAGCAAAACCACTGAGCCTTAGAAACGTGACCCTTTTTGACGTAAAAAAAGAAAACTTTTCCTAACTACATTTCCAAGTCACCTTGTGCTCCAAAAGAAAATGTCTCACAGTTTTTAGAACATCTGCTCTAGTGTTTAAAAGAAAAGGAATGGAAAAGATAACTATTTTCCCCCCAAGAAAAAGTGAACCACCTTTTAAGCCTGTTGGGTTCACTATACCTAAAGATCAGGAATTTTGAACCAGTTTACTTTGACGGTTTGTGCTTAAAGTGCAGGAGAAGGCAAAGTTGTCTTTCACTGTTGTTCCTTCAGCTATGGAAGTATTTCTCAAAAAAAAAACTTTTGAGATTGTTTTGTTCCCCATCATTACTTCTATATGGTTGGAGAGTTTCAGACCTCATCAGAGAATATTCACTGAGATTAATCCAACCCCCCCCCCCCGGCTTATTCACAAATAGGATGTGTAACCTGGGGCACAACTAAGTAAAGGTAGAGGTTTTCCCTTGACAATTTGTCCAGTGGTGTCTGACTCTAGGCGGTGGTGCTCATCTCCATTTCCAACCCATAGAGCTAGCATTTGTCTGAAGACAATCTTCCATGGTCACGTGGCTAGCATGACTGGACACGGAACGCCGTTACCTTCCCACTGATATTTATCAACTCACAGTTTTGCATTTTTGCATGCTTTCAAACTACTAGGTTGGCAGAAGCTGGGACAAAGCGACGGGGTCTCACTCCATCATGTGGATTTGATCTTATGACTGCAGGTCTTCTGACCTTGCAGCACAGAGGCTTCTGTGGTTTAACCCGCAGCGCCACCACATCCCTTCGTGGGCCTAGCTAAATAAATTTTAATATCATTTAAGGTAGCTGTAGGGCTGTCCTGCAACCCTTTCTGGTTCTTCTCTCTCAGCCCATTAAATCATTCATTCTCCAGCATGAATTGATTATTTTATTTTCTTTCAATATTTACTGAACAGAATATTTTCTGAAAGGGGAAGTTCCCGCATCTCAAACTGAGAATGAAAAGGTTAAGTCCAATGGTTATGTCCTACCTGAGTAGACTCATAGAACCCATGGGATTTACCCTGGTCTTTTTAAACACACGCATACAACCCCATTCATTCAATCTGTGGGTTTATGCTAGTTGGGAATAATAACTGGCTTTAGCGAGCAAAATCGTGTCGTGGGAAGGCGACGTCCGTGGAGATGCCAGTGCCGGCAACGTCTTTGAAACCTGACGTTTTTGGGCTGCAGCTCCTGAGAGCTCCCTCCTTCCATGCCCCCCATTTAGATAATGCATTATATCATGTCATGTCAGATCAGATCCCATTCTATTTACGATTGCTTTTCTCTCCTATGTTGTATTTTGTGAAGAGAGATGATAGGGAATGAGAACAAATTATTATGAATTGCTAGGATATAAATACACACCATGATTCCAGTGACATCACAAACCACTCAAGCTGTGCTCTGGTAGTTTATAACAATTGTTTCCAGGGCATCTCTCAGCGTGAGTATTTATAGCTTTATTCACTCCTTTCCCCATCCTCAATATGTATGAGGTACATACAATGTGGGTTTTTTTTTTTCCTCCCTCCCCCTTAAAGTGGCATATGAAATTCTCCTTTGATTTCTTCCCTGGATTTTGAGGTTCTAAATTACATCCCTTTTGCACAGGGGCATCAACGGGTGGAAAAGGCCTATTTCTGATCTGTAGGTTACATTCAGAAAGAAAGGACGTGCAGTCTCTTAAATAAAAATAAAATGTGGTGGCTCCATCAAGACACATGCTTTTGTCTCTGTGCAGAATGCTACAGGGTTATTCTCCCTCCTCCATTTGAAGTGAGTTGTCCTGGTCATATATACGATCCAGATTAAGCTGCAGGGACTTCAGCAAAGAGAGGAAGGGAAGGAATCAATGAAAAAAATATATAGGGATAGTTGCCTGGCAACTAGTTATGTACATCCTTTTGATTCTCCCACCCACTCCTCTCTTTCCCAGAATAGAGCCTCCTGTGGAGTATAAAATGTAGGTGGAGGGGACAAGGAGACAGGCCCTTGTGTAGCATCTCGGTGAGTCAGCAGCATGCCTGTGCGGGAAGAGTTTAGGCTGCTCTGCTTGCTGAATGTTATCCTTCCTCTAGCTATTCTTCATTATTTAAGGAAGGAAGGAAGGAAGGAAGGAAGGAAGGAAGGAAGGAAGGAAGGAAGGAAGGAAGGAAGGAAGGAAGGAAGGAAGGAAGGAAGGAAGGAAGGAAGGAAGGAAGGAAGGAAGGAAGGAAGGAAGGAAGGAAGGAAGGAAGGAAGGAAGGAAGGAAGGAAGGAAGGAAGGAAGGAGCTGTTAATGGATAGAAGGAAGGTAGGAGCTGTTAATGGATGGATGGAAGGAAGGAAGGAAGGAAGGAAGGAAGGAAGGAAGGAAGGAAGGAAGGAAGGAAGGAAGGAAGGAAGGAAGGAAGGATGCTAGGAAGAGAAAGGCCTGTTCACAACTGGCACAGGAGACCACCAAAAGGGCTAGGAAAGAATCCTGCTTAAAACCCTGGTGGATGGCTGCCAGTTACATCTGGTACTACTGGACTTGCTGGGACATGGAGCCCAAAATAAGGAAGATGGCTATTTCTCTTCCTAAGGAAAAAAGGAAGGCAGAAAGTCAGTTTACTGCACACTCCTTGGAGTTCTCAAGTAAGTTCTTATAAGTAATGAGCTACTAGCAATTCATTTCTAATTAAGCTTAAGAGAAAGTTCATCCACACAAGATATGTGGCTTGGACAGATGTTGGTTAGAATCAGATGTCTATTTCTCTTAGTTTCCTTTGAATGTGGTCCAGATTCTTCCAAGTTGAGTTTCTATACCAGAACATATCTCCTTCCTTCCTTCCTTCCTTCCTTCCTTCCTTCCTTCCTTCCTTCCTTCCTTCCTTCCTTCCTTCCTTCCTTCCTTCCTTCCTTCCTTCCTTCCTTCCTTCCTTCCTTCCTTCCTTCCTTCCTTCCTTCCTGCCTGCCTGCCTGCCTGCCTGCCTGCCTGCCTGCCTGCCTGCCTTCCTTCCTGCCTTCCTGCCTTCCTGCCTTCCTTCCTGCCTTCCTGCCTTCCTGCCTTCCTTCCACGCACTCCCAGAATGCCCAAGTGGTTCTGGGGATTGTAGTCCAAAAAAAATGAACTTTCCTAAGTTGTGGCTTTCAGAGGTGGGGGGGATCTTTAATAAGTAATAACTTTGTTATTAATAATCAATTCTGACTTATGGCGCCCCTTTTCATGGTTTTCCAGGCATAACGTATGTATGTATCAGATATGATGGGGGCATCTATGGACCCCCTTTCTAGGTGATGCATGTGTGCAGTGCGGTGCTGCCAACCTTTGTTTCATACCAGACCCAGGAATGCAGATGTTTCCTGGATGTATGAAAAGTAAGGTACCAGTGTTCAGGGCCTACCATTTGACACACAATGGCTGATTAGGTGCATCTTGAACATCTATCAGTGCACAGTACACATCCAATTACATTTTCCTAATATAGCTCAAAACAGTGAATAACCACATTGTTGGCCTCTGAACTGTGCAAAGATGACAGACAACGCCACACAGAGAGGTTGAGAAGGAGTCTCCCCAGGTCTGAGGCCCTAAATTCTCAGGAAATGGAAAACTGCTTGACCCAACATAGCTGCTTTTGATCACCACTTAACAGTTGACAAATTTTAAACTCCCATAGTATTACTGGGACAGGGGGAGTGGCACCTCCTCCCACAAACAGTTAGCCGTGCATGGGTTGCCAGGTCTGTAGCTTCCCATTCATTCAAGCCTGTGAGATGGACAGACCCTTGTGTAAAAAGACAGGTATGCCAATGTTGAATAAAGCTTAGGTGTGCAACACTTTTGGTATGAAGCAGATAGTCTTGGTACCCACTGGGAGTGGGGAGGAGATAGGTACCAGCCATTAAAGTCACTACTATACCACAGCTAGAATTCTGCTGGTGTTCACTATAAAAACTGCATAACTTTCCATTTGCTAATTGCTGCTAATGGATGAAGTGCTGGGATGCCCATTGCTTGCGCAGTTGGGTTCATGACCTGGCAAGCCATCAAGATGCTCTCTGTTAACTAGTTAATTAGCCACAGCAAGTTGCTCAAAGTGTAAACAAATGTCGGTAAGATTCTGGCTGAAAGGATAAAGTTTTCTTTTCTTTCTTTTTAGTAGGACTGATCCTGAGATTTGCCTCCCTGCCTGGAGACACAGGGAACTGTAGCAGTTTCCTAAGCCTTTAGCTGTCTCTCTCAGACTTCGCCATCCTAAGATAGGAGCTCAGCTTCCAGCCCATTACAGCACTACCATTGAGCAAAAATTCATTCTCATCAAAGAGGCTGATGGCTGTTACTTCGGTTGCTAAATGGCGTCAGGTACTGCTGAAGACAATACTTCTGGAGGGGGCACCAGGAGGCCAGTCTACCTCCACCACCCCAAAAAATCCCGAGTCTTCTGGGACAGGTAGGAAAAAAAATATTAGCTTGTTAATGCATTGTGCTAAGGAAAGCAACGTGTTAACCGTCTCCCTCTGCCTGCAAAGACCAAAATCATGTTCTCTTTGTACCTGTCATATCAAACAGGAGGGGGCACATATGCTTGGGGAAGCCCCACCCACTTTTTTTTATTGTTGCTTTGTTCAAAGTATAAAATAAAGCAGCCTAAAAATCGCTGATAAAAACATGATAACCGAGTCTCATTACAGCCAAAGACAAGTCTCATATTTTAGCATTTTTATTAAAGCTTTTTAAATTACTGAATGTCTGGTATATTCAATACCAGCCTAAGTGATTTATATTAGTCTATCCCCAGATCCTCCATCTAATAAATAACTTGGCAATCTCCTAACCCATAAATATCCCCAACCCAGGCAAAAAGCAATTAAAGCAAGGTTTTTCCCTCTCTCTCTCTCTCTCTCTCTCTCTCTCTCTCTCTCTTTTTTTAAAGATGCTGCTTCCTAACACTTCAGTCTGCAGTGTCATTGGCTGCTCTGCTTGGATTATTTCACACCATTTGCCCTGGAATGCAACCAGAGGCAGGGGGGAAAGGGAGGGAAGAGGAGACGTGGGTTCCAGCCCACCCCCCCACATCTGGAATTTATGTCCTGGCTCCAATTTAGAAATGAGGCACATACAAAACAATTTTTGAGCGTTAAACATGTCACAATGATGCAGAGATGTTACCGAGGAAAACATTATTTCCAGCAACAAGTGTTCTCGGGCCGCCTGAGACCGCTTAGGATGCTAAAATATTGTTTAAAAGCACTTCAGGAAATAGTGGAGCAAAAAAAAAATTAAATGCTGCAGTGTGAAGCACTGAAACAGCAGACTAAAACGTTATTAAAGGCTCCCAGGTTGCCAGTCCAGAATATATTTCAGGTTAATAAGGTTCACTTTCAAGCTGAGTAAAGGACACTTATATTTTACTGGGGGGGGGGGGGGTTAGGGTGAGTAAGGAAGGTGGCCGGGAGGAGGATGGAAAAGTTAGGGGAAGTCCAGGACCATAAACCAAAGAGGCCCTCCCAAAAAATGATTTTGATGTTCACTCGAATCTTGATCTGCATTATTTTTATAGCGGAGGTTGATTGTCGGAACAGACGTAAAAGTGGGCAACCTGGTGCACAACATTGAACAATAAAAGCAAAGTGTGCTGCTTATATACCACCCTATAGCACTTAAAGCACTTTCTGGATGGTTTACAATTTAAATATGCAGGCTACACATTGTGCCTCCCCCAGCGAGATACTCAACTTATTGACCTCATAAGGATGGAAGGCTGAGTTAAACTTGAGCCAGCTACCTGAAATCAAACTCAGGTCATGAACAGAGTCTTGACTGAAGTACTGCAATTTAGCCACTGCACTATGAAGCTCCTATGGAATAAAGTTCCATGAAGCACTTCAATACAGCTACAGACCAGCAACTATCCAATGCAGCACCGTTTCCCATCCAGTCTGCCTAAAGGTGGGAGTGAGCCTCCATCAAGAAGTACAAGAATGCAGTTTCCTCCCAAAAGAAAGAGGGGACTTATACTTTCCAGGAAAAAAGCAGGGAAAAGGGACTACATAGGGCTGGGAGTTGTTTCTGTTTATTTTCCTAATGATCACTAGTAGTGATGAGTCTTTTGTGTCTAAAAGAAAGGGCCCAAACACAAAACAAGCTCTCTTTCATGTAGAAACAAATGATGATGACAACGACAATGATTTTTTAAAAGAGGACATGAACATTTGCATTTCTTTCATGTTCCCTTTTGTCTGTCAAATCGCCCGATAAATTTTTCATCCCATAGCATTGCAAGGGTTGCCAGTACCCAATTAGAATGTTCAGGGAGAGTGGGAATTTTGAATCTGTAAAAGTGCCTGGAATTCAGTAGAGAGTATTCATGGATTCAGTGCCTCCTTGTGGCCATTGCTGTGCTTGGAGCTCCTGGTACTCTCAGTCTTGAGTTACTGCCAATCGGCTGTCTGTCTGGCTACCTGGTGACCAGCTGGGCCACCATCTTGGATCCTTCCTTTTTTGCCACTTTTCCTCATTTTTTCAGTCCCTCTTAGAGCACCTGAGACCTTTTGAGTCTGCAGGTTCTTTGAAAGGCCCCACATACTCCCATGTCTGGGTTGCTCACCCCCATCTTAGGGTGTTATCCCACAGGCATATATCTCACATTCTGGAACACCTGTAGCATGGCCCGATGCAAGCTATTTCCTGAGGATCACATGACATACCAGGAATTGTCCTTTGTGGTCCAGGTGCAGAGCTACTACCTTTGGGGGGGCTGGCTGGAGCGATTCCCCAACAGACAGAAGGATTGTTTTAAGGGAGATCATTCTCATCAAAGCAGCTATCTCGGATGTGATCTCTCTCTCTCTCTCTCTCTCACACACACACACACACACACAGACACCTCTCTTACTTGATGTCTAATCGCACCCTTCACCTCTGTGAAAGATTTGGCATCTTGCACATGTTTCTCCCCTAGAAAAGTAATTTATGATCCAAAACCCCAGAGCAGGGGGAGGAAAAGCCACAGATTACTGCTACTCAAATGCCAAATGGGAATGAATTTCTCATACCCTCTTTTCCTTCCAAGGCAAGCAGCTGTTTCACACCCATCCAAATCAGTTTATGAATTCCACTCCTTGTCTCACTCTTTTTAATTATTGCAGTAGTCTCTCCTGGTGCCCAAATCCTCCAAACAATCTAGACAACAATCCATAATTCCGTCTGCCTTTTAAAATAAATAAATAAAGGGCTTCAAAGGAAATTAAAAGTCTGCTGGCCCCATTCCAGGCAGTGGGTGAGAACCTTAAGTCTAATGCCAAAACAGCTGCTTGCGGAAACATCTCAGAAGATATCCTGAAATATGCCTTGGGGTGCACTGCACGGTCTCCAATTCTCTTGTGAAAGGACTAGCAGTTCAAAATGAAACAGCAGACATCAAGCTTATTTCTCCTGAAAGGCAATCTAGACCCGCCCTGGCACAGTAGGGACGTAAATCCTTGCGTGGTCTTAAGATGAAGGAAAGGAATTTTGCAGGTCTTGAAAATTCCTGGATATAACATTTCATCATGCAGTCTCCATCAATAAGCTCACCTCAAAACAAAGAATTTGGCGAATTAGCTTCAAACCCAAATAGCACAAATTCTCTTTTTTAAATAAAATCAGTCTTCCTTCAGGACTCAGATACTCAAATGAAACAACTTGCACAAGAGTTTTTTTTTAATGCATCCATAGAATCTAAAAGTAGGGAACACTTCCCATCCCTGAGGTTCAGTAGTTATGCCTACTGACAGATATTGCCACATAACCCCTCTTTCTTTGCAAAGAGGTGGAGCAAAGCTATGTTTCCAAGCCAACCACTTTCCCAAAACTAAGCTTAAGTCTTTAGTACTTGAGGGCCTCACCATTTGTCAGAGCCTCTCTCCCTCAGAACATCAGCCCATGCCACCAGCTCTTGACAGGGCTGGCTTAACTGGGTTGCCACACCATGAGAAGAGGCTAAGAGGACAGGAAGCATCCCCTCTTGACTGTGGCTCCCACCTTATGGAATGGGTTCTGGGTGGAAATTCATCAGCCCTCCTCCCTCCCATCATTTAAGAGGATGCTTTCAACTCTAATGTTTTCAGAAGCTTTTAAGGGCAGCCCATCGTAGGTTATTTCTATAGGTGCTCCTCTACGCCGTCATTGGCTAGGGTTTCTTTAGTTATTGTATTTCTGTTCTTAAAAATTTATTATTATTTGTTGATGTTTGGGTTATTGTTTTTCATGCAAAATCTGTTTAGGGTTAGGGTTGGCCACTAAATCAGCAGTGTAGAAATACATAAATGCATAAATAAATGCATGAATGCTTGAATGCATGAAGAAAGAAAGAAAGAAAGAAAGAAAGAAAGAAAGAAAGAAAGAAAGAAAGAAAGAAAGAAAGAAAGAAAGAAAGAAAGAAAGAGCTGTTAATGGATAGAAGGAAGGAAGGAGATGTTAATGGATAGAAGGAAGGAAGGAAGGAAGGAAGGAAGGAAGGAAGGAAGGAAGGAAGGAAGGAAGGAAGGAAGGAAGGAAGGAAGGAAGGAAGGAAGGAAGGAAGGAAGGAGGGAGCTGTTAATGGATAGAAGGAAGGAAGAAGGAAGGAAAAAAGGAGGGAAGGAGCTGTTAATGGAAGGAAGGAAGGAAGGAAGGAACGAACGAACGAACGAACGAACGAAGGAACGAAGGAACGAAGGAACGAAGGAAGAGAGAGAGAGAGAGAGAGAAAGAAAGAAAGAAAGAAAGAAAGAAAGAAAGAAAGAAAGAAAGAAAGAAAGAAAGAAAGAAAGAAAGAAAGAAAGAAAGAAAGGCTGAACTTTGGACAGCCACCTCCTTCTCTGAAACCATATCACATTAGAGCTCTTTCTGTTCCTTATATTTTAAAATGTGAGGTTCTAGGTACCAAATGTTTTGGTCACCTTCGAGAAGAAGAAAGGAAAAAGTCCAACTCACGCCAAGGTCTCAATGGCATCGGAGATAACCAGGATTACCTTGGAGACTCCTAGCTCAAATAATTTCTTCTGCTTTTCTAAATTAAGTGTATCTGTGCCTAAACTCAGGACAGGAATAAACTGAGGTAAGAAACTTCTAAATGATCTCCATAGCAACAGTACGAACTCAGCCCAACACCTCAAGGCTATTTTCACTACTTGAATATTTTATATTCAGTCATGAGATTTCTGAGTTTTGAACAACATGTTGTGACATATGCAAATCATTACTAAGAACCTGGCAACCTCTCTCTCTCTCTCTCTCTCTCTCTCTCTCTCTCTCTCTCTCTCTCTGTGTGTGTGTGTGTGTGTGTGTGTGTGTGTGTGTGCATGTGCGCGTGCACGTGCCTATATAAACTGATGAGGTTGCCCTGTCAATTTAATGGATGACAGGGGAAGAGAAGATGCTCACTGCAACTCAGTGCATGCAACTGAGGCTGACTACGTGGGCTGTTTAGCCCACTATTTGGAGAGATGCAGGGACATTTTATTTATTTATTTATTTATTTATTTTATTAGACTTTTATACCACCCATCTAGAACATGTCTACTCTGGGCGGTTTACACAAAACACAAAGATGCAAATATAATAAAATGTATATGCATTTACAAATATGTGGGTGTTATTTCAAGGATGACAATCAGATGGTGTCTTTGCTATGGTACACCAGTCCATCGCCAGAGAATTCCTAACCACACCTTTCTGGCCCATGTCAAGGAGATTCTACTTTTTGGTGAAGGTAGGATTGCTCTTGTTTGGATCGGTTCCAGAGCATGCGATTGCTGGAAGTGAACCAAAGCAAGCCTTCCTTTTTCAATTTGCCAATATATGCATTGAAGTGGCTTAATAAACAAGCCACTTCAGGATGTCAGCCAATAAATCATTTCCCTCTCTGCAAGGGAAGTGTATGTATGTAGACTATCACTGATGCACTACATCATTAAAAAAATTAAAAACAGTCTGGGTTTTTGTGTTTTTTGTTTGATTGTGTTTTTTTGGTCCTATTGAAGGCCCAATGTAGAAAACGCCCGCAGTTGAATCCATGGCTTCAGTTGCAGGCTGTTTCTCATCCCATCCTTTAAGAGCAAGCAAATAAAAGATCTTTTAGTTTGTTTTATAACTGATGTAGTGTATCAGTGATAGCTCTAATCAAGCCCAACCATTCCTGAGCAGCCCACACTAGCTTGCTCCCTACTGCTAACAGAGCCATACCCACTGAGAGAAAGAAGAAGGTGGGTCAGTTTGTCCTAGATCAGTGTTTCCTAACCTGGGACTTGTGATGCCCCCAAGGGGATTACAAAGTGTTGGGTTTTTTTTTTTGGGGGGGGGGGAAGTTGCCTATATGTGTTGTAGCCCTTGTTAAATAATTTCTTCCCTGAAGTTGGTGTGTATGTGTATGTAAGAGAAACAGGTCCTTTAGGGTAAAAATAAACCTCTACTTTCTGAAAATGGATGACTTTGCTCCCTTAAAAATGCCTTTTTATGCAAATGTGGCAGAGCAGTTACAAGTTACTTGAGGATTATAAAAGGAGGTTGCAATTTGACACCCATCAATCACAGTGACAGATGATCTCTCCTCCTTATTACAACAATACACCCACAACAAAAACACACTGATCATTAAAATCACCCATCTCCTGAAAAGGACAAAAGCTGATCCCACAGCTATAAATACTCAACTCCCAAACAAACTGCACCAGAGCACAGAGTGCTACTCCTGCCCTCTGAAGAAACCGGCCACAGAGACTGGCGAAATGTTAGGAAGAACAACATTCAAAACATGGCCAAAGAGCCCGAAAAACCCACAAACCACCAATTTGAAAAAGGTTGGAAACCACTGTCTAGAAAATAAGAGACTAAGTGCAGACAAAAGACTCACATTCCAACACTTAAGAAAATGTCTTGAGGAAGAGGAGGATGGGATTATTGTCCAGCATGTTTTAAAGATAAGGAACATTTCCAGTGATAAAGACTATGCTGAAGCTGTGGAAATATAGCCTAACTGGGCAAAGTTGGAAGTTGCTCTAGGAAGTTATGAGAAGAAAAAAGTCCTGTCACTCTTGATTTCTAACATAATGTCTGAAATCCAAAAGTAAGCCACAACTAGAACAGGACCATTGAACCACTGGGGATTCAATGAGTTAGCACCTGTGTAAATCCCATTGGTCCATTTGGTCTACTTTAGTTGCTATTGAATTTCAGCTAATGGATAAACCGCACTGTGTAGGGTTTGATTAGAATTTGAAAAATCACTTTTCAATACCAGTTTGTTCCCATTACTGTTTATAGGGGTTGAACAGTAACTACCCTATTTCCCTGAAAATAAGACCTGTCCTGCAAAGAAGCCCTAGTATGATTTTTCAGGATGCTTGTAATATAAGCCCTACCCCAAAATAAGACCCAGTTAAGTGAAACCCCGTCCTCCACCCATGTGCAGCAACCAGAAGAAGGTAACATGACTGTCTTTGAATAAATGTAAATGGTTGTACATGGGGAAAAAAAACATCCCCTGAAAATAAGTCCTGATGTATTTTTGGAGCAAAAATTAATATAAGACTCTGTCTTATTTTCGGGAAAACACATTATTTGTCCTTTTTATGCACCATCAAACACTTCCAATTTATGAGGACCCCAGTACAGTTTTCAATGTACATGAGATATTTAAGAACTAGGCTATATTAGTGCGATCTCCCAGTGAGTTTCCTTGGCCAAATAGAAATTTGAACCCAAATCTCCTGAATCGTGATTCATCTCTCTATCTACTACACCGCACTGGCTCCCTAATTGTCATTAGCATGTTTTGTTTCAAAAAAGTTAACATCTTGTGTTGCATGTTACACTGCTTCCTACTTTAAGACTGACAAGAGAATGGCATAGTACAGTACTTGAAGA
The DNA here is from genome assembly GCF_051106095.1 of Pogona vitticeps. NCBI lineage: Eukaryota > Metazoa > Chordata > Lepidosauria > Squamata > Agamidae > Pogona > Pogona vitticeps. Next base: position 22,713,488 of record NC_135790.1, read on the forward strand.
AATACTGTCTAAAAATGCTCCCCCCCCCCAATGCCCTTGAAATAAAAGTAACTGGAGAATGTTCCTCATTAAATCAATAAAAATAGCTTTGTTCCTCATTCATTCTGTCATTTTTGAAGTGTGATTTTGCTAGCCCCTCTTTGCATCTTCCCAAATGTTACTGATTGCCAGGTATCTGCTTAACTGTTACATCTTCCTCCAATGTTGTGGGTTTAGTTAAATCTTAAACCGAACTAGTGTTTATGCAGATTTAGTGCCAGAGCTTAAAAAGAAAAGATAGAAGTATTTGACAGGTGGAATTTTCTGTGTGGTGTAGGAGATAGGCTGACAACTAAGACTTAGGAGACCTACGTTTGAATCTCCACTTGGCCATGGGAACTCAAAATGGTAAAAGCAAACCTTGAGTATCTCACTTACTTTGAAAGCCCTATTAGGGTCCCATAAGTCAGCTCTGACTTGGTGGCACATGACAAACACAGTTTTTAAAAGGTGGTTTTTGCAAGACGCCCAAATAAAAACCCTAAAATGAAAATAAGTTCTTTGTTAAAGAGGGTGATCTGCAAACCATCTTGATGTAAATTTAATAACTAATATCAAAGTATCATATGGATTGTTATTGCTGATCCTTCAAGGAAAGATAAAGGGGAAAAGAAGTGCAGGAAGGAAAAGAATTTATCAACAGAAGAAGAGATTGATTTGCATGCAACTCAATATCATTGTTTAGAGCTGCCATATCCAGGGTCATTAGGCAAAGGTTCCCCTTGACATTTAGTCCAGTCGTGTCTGACACAGTGGTCATCCCCATTTCCAAGCCATAGAGCCAGCGTTTGTCCATAGATGGTTTCCGTGGTCATGTGGCCAGCGCGACTAGACATGGAATGCTGTGACCTTCCCACCAAGGTGGTACCTATTTATCAACTCGTATTTACAAACGTTTGAACTGCTAGGTTGGCAGGAGCTGGGACAAGCGACGGGAGCTCACTCCGTCATGTGGATTCAATCTTACAACTCCTGGTCTTCTGACCTTGCAGCACAGAGACTTTTGTGGTTTAACCCACAGCGCCACCACGTCCCTTTGCAGCGCCACCATGTCCCAGGGTCATTATGACATACCAAACCTTGGTCACAATTATTTTTTTCCTTCCTTCCTTCCTTCCTTCCTTCCTTCCTTCCTTCCTTCCTTCCTTCCTTCCTTCCTTCCTTCCTTCCTTCCTTCCTTCCTTCCTTCCTTCCTTCCTTCCTTCCTTCCTTCCTTCCTTCCTTCCTACCTACCTACCTACCTACCTACCTTCCTACCTACCTTCCTTCCTTCCTTCCTACCTACCTACCTACCTACCTACCTACCTACCTACCTAAGCCAATATAGAAAACATAGCTGGCTGCATGATCTGGAGAACTATAATTCAGAAAATTAACATTTTCAAGCTCTCTGACATCCAGCCTCTGCTAGGAGATGAATAAGAAGTTCCAGAGTGTGGTTAAGGTGCTAGATTCTGCTGTGTAACATATAAAATAATACTAAAGAAGAGAATGCCTCTGGGGATCAGTACAGTACATTTCCCTCACCTCTGCTAAGTAGCTCCAGTCCAGCTTTATGGGATTAAATAGAAGGCCTTTTAAGTAGACGGCATGATCTATGGAGACTGCCTTAAGCTCTGGCACTGCTTGCACTAGAAATTAAATAGTACTAGATCAGGCAAATCCCACTTTAATAACTAAATTTCTATTGTTGTCAGAGAGATTTGGTAGTTCTGTTCAGATGGCCAAAGGGAAGTTTGCAGAGGCATTGCACATGGTTAGCTTATGGTGAGTTACACTTGAAAACTTTGTTCTCTGTTTTGTTTAGAGACTCTTCCTGATTAAGAATGCTTGGTTTATTAATTTAAAATAGTTTCAACCCACCTTTGTCTTTTAAAAAGGACCCAAAGTGGCTTACATTAGTGTAAGACAAAGCCACAACAATCCACAACTAGTTACTAAGGGAAAGCCTGCCTGAAGAGAAAGGTCTTTGTCTACTTGCAGAAGTTCAGCAAAGCCTGGCCTACTGTGGGAGGGAGTTCCAAAGCCTGGGAGCAGCAACAGAGAAGGCCCTCTTCTGTGTCCTCCAACAAATACACTTGTGAAGGTGGAGGGAACAAAAAAAAAAAAGGCTTCCTCTGATGATCTTAACACCCAAACGCCCAGGCAACCTCTTAAAGAGAGACCTGGAGAACCACAATCATTCTTCAGCAAGTATCTTAAGTCATAGTGATCCTATTTGTGGTAGATGTTGTTGAGACACACAGCATTGTTCAGCACAGCATTACAATAGTTCCAAGCACCGCACTGTCATAGGGCCACATGAAGTTCCAGACTTCTGAGCACTCATGTGAAAAAGATCTCCTCAATAGAAGAAAACCCACTACACCAATTTTTGCTTCTTCTTCTTCTTCCTTTTTTTTGGGGGGGGGCTTATATAATAAGAGGGGGGCTAACAGCCATATCTAGAATTTAGCTCTCTTAGTCTATTGCAGCAAAAACAACGAAAGAGTCTAATGGTGTCGTACAAGACTAATTCATTTTCTTTTGGGGACAAACGTTTGTGGACTGCAGAGGATGATAGTCTGAAAGTAAATGCCAAATTTAAAAAAAAAGAAATTGCATATACCACTATTCAATTCCTCAAATCAGTTGACCCATGAATTAATGGAACTTTGATACATCAACATTTATGTAAGCTTCATTGGTTCAATAAGACTACTGTACCTGTGACTAACAGCTGAATTTTTAGTCCTTTGTTGTTTTTAGCCACCTAAATCAATGTTGTTTATTAAAAGTGGCAGCACTTAGCCTGATTCCAGACAATGGAATGACAATGACAACACTAGGGATGCCAAGAAATCAAATCTGGGGCTTTCTACATGCCTATGACTACTGATCTATATAGTTCCTCACATGGAGATGCAACGAAGGGAGAGAAGGGAGATGAACGCAAAGAGAAATAGTGGGGAAATATATGTTCATTTCAGTTATTTGCACTTAGATATATAGTCCTAGACCCCTTCATGGATTGCTGCCTTGCCGTGGCGAAGGGGCTTGAGTAATTCAGAGAAACTATGGGCTATGCTGTGCAGGGACACCCAAGATGGACAGATCATAGTGGAGAGTTCTGACTAAACGTGATCCACCTGGAGCAGGAACTGCCAAGCCACTCCAGTATCTTTGCCAAGAAAACTCCATGAATAGAAACAAAAGCCTAAAAGATATGATGCTGGAAGATGAGCCCCTCAGGTCTGAAGGCGTCCAGCATGCTACTGAGGAAGAGCGGAGGACAAGTAGCTCCAGAGCTAATGAAGTGGTTGGGCCAAAGCCAAAAGGTTGCTCAGCTGCAGATGTGCCTGGAAGTGAAAGGAAAGTCCGATGCTGTAAAGAAGAATACTGCATAGGAACCTGGAATATAAGATCTATGAACCTTGGTAAGCTGGATGTGGTCAAACAGGAAATGGCAAGAATAAACAGTGACATCCTGGTTGTCAGTGAACTAAAATGGACAGGAATTGGTGAATTCAATTCAGATGATTATCGTATCTACTACTGTGGGCAAGAATTCAGTAGAAGAAATGGAGTAGCCCTCATAATGAACAAAAGAGTGGGAAAAGCTGTACTGGGATACAATCTCAAGAATGATAGAATGATTTCAATATGAATCCAAGGCAGACCTTTCAACATCACAGTAATCCAAGCTTATGAACCAACCACTGATACTGAAGAGGCTGAAATTGACCATTCTATGAAGACTTACAACACCTTCTAGAACGAACACCAAAGATGTTCTTCTCATCATAGGGGACTGGAATGCTAAAGTAGGGAGTCAAGAGATAAAAGGAACAACGGGTAAGTTTGGTCTTGCAATTCAAAACGATGCAGGACAAAGGCAAAAGCCTTTGACTGTGTGGACCCAGCAAACGATGGCAAGTTATTAAAGAAATGGGAGTGCCTGACCAACTATCTCCTGAGAAATCTATATATGGGATAGGGAGCTACAGTTAGAACTGGATATGGAACAACTGATTGGTTCAAAATTGGGAAAGTAGTACGACAAGACTGTATATTGTCTCCCTGCTTATTTAATTTATATGCAGAATGCATCATGCAAAAGGTTGGACTGGATGAATCCCAAACCGGAATTAAGATTGCCGGAAGAAATCTCTGATATGCAGATGATACCACTCTGAGGAGGAATTAAAGAACCTCGTAATGAGGGTGAAAGAGGAGAGCATAAAAAATGGTCTAAAGCTCAACATAAAAAAAAAAAACTAAGATCATGGCTATTGGCCCCATCACCTCCTGGCAAATAGAAGGGGAAGAGATGGAGGCAGCGACAGATTTTACTTTCTTGGGCTCCATGATCACTGCCAATGGTGACAGCAGCCACAAAATTAAAAGACGTCTGCTTCTTGGGAGGAAAGTGATTACAAACGTAGACAACATCTTAAAAAGCAGAGACATCCCCTTGCCGACAAAGGTCCGCATAGTCAAAGCTATGGTTTTTCCAGTAGCGATGTATGGAGGTGAGAGCTGGACCATAAAGAAGGCTGACCACTGAAGAACTGATGCTTTTGAATTGTGGTGCTGGAGGAGATTTCTGAGAGTCCCCTGGACTGTAAGGAGATCAAACCTATCCGTTCTGAAAGAAATCAACCCTGAGTGCTCACTGGAAGGACAGATCCTGAAGCTGAGGCTCCAATACTTTGGCCATCTCATGAGAAGAGAAGACTCCCTGGAAAAAACACTGATGATGCAAAAATGGAAGGCAAGAGGAGAAGGGGACGACAGAGGACGAAATGGTTGGACAGTGTAACTGAAGCGACCAACATTAATTTGACCTGACTCTGGGAGTCAGTGGAAGACAGGAGGGCCTGGCATGCTCTGGTCCATGGGGTCACAAAGAGTCGGACCTGACTTAACGATTAAACAACAACAATATAGTCCAGGTACTGGATGTCCAAATATTTCACTAATCGAGGGGTTGTTGACGAAGTAATTGAACAGAGACAGAGATAGAAGAGAGAAATAAGGCAGCATTCAAGCAATCTAAGATATGATTATATGGCTTGAATCAATGAAAAGATTTGGCTTGCTATTCTAACTGGTTGCCCAGAGAAACAATACTAATCAACAGTCTGGCCATTCTTGGGGTCTAAGAAAGAAGGGATGTCAACAACCATAATTCCAGGCCTCTCTGGAGCATTCTTCTTCCCCTTCCCTGTGTGTTTCTTCAGCATTATAAGAAGGTAGATATAAGCTGTGGCAAATAAGCTGTGCTTGAAAAACAAAATGAAAGAAGCCAGGAGGGAAATAGGGGGAAAAAAACTTTTCAGGGTCACAAGACACATTTGTGAGAAGCTTTTATAGTAGCATTTAAGAGCAAGTGAGCAGTTACCATGGCAATAGGTAAAAAAGCTAATCCATTATTTGTAACCTTTAGATTTCCCCAAAGCATCCAGCTGGGTGGGCAATTGACATTCTTCTTTGTCTTCCAAAGCTCACCTGAGAAATTACAACAACAAATTAATAAAAAGAGGATGGAAAATTGCACCTGTCTCCTCATTTGTAAAGGAGCTTTATAAAGAGGATCTAAGAGGAACAAAGAAAGCTCTTTTCGATGGATTTTATTTTTTTTTTCTAAGGAATCAACTCAACTAAATGCCAAGTTGCTCTAAATAGCTGAGCTGAATGTTCAGGTCTATGGATGATAAGGCCCTTCACATGTTGATACTTCCTCAGAATACGCAAGGAAGTGGCTTGATAGAGTCTGCCCACATAGCAAGCAGAAATATCTTGCAATATGGGAAGCTTGTACATTAGAAGAAGTCATTCCTGTGTGCTTTTTTTAACCGGCAAAGAGATTTAGACGTGAAACAAGTCTACAATGGTTACTTGAAAATGTTCTTGTCCCAGTACAAAATGGATGTCTTTGTTTTATATTCTTGATGGTCGATTAAAGGTATCGCCTGCTCCTGTGTTTGCATTTGAAAAACCATGGCATGGTGTCAAACAAGTGGCAAGCCCCTTTGAGATATTTTGATCCTACTCTTTATTTTATTTATATATTTTCTTTCAATGCTGCCGTTCTCCCAGTGAAGGGAGCCAAGGGAACTCACAAATGATTAGAAAACAAGCTGACTAAAAACACAATAGGTCGTTGCATTAAAAACAATTAAACTTATAACAGAATTAAAACAATCGACAAAAAGCAGTTTAAAACATCCTAAAACACTTTAGAATATAATTACCAATAACAATAATGGCAGCACCCAAAATCAAAATGCTCCATTGCCCAATTAGTTGTTAAAAGCTTAGTCTTTGGCTGTCACCAGGACGGCAAGAGGGAGGGGCCAATCTATTTTCCGAAGGGAGGGTATTCCACAACCTGGGAGTAACCACCAAAAAACCTCTCTCTTTTGTCCCTGACAAATGTCTTGAGAAGGCAGTGCAACTCACAGAAGGGGCTCCCGAAGAAACTTAAGAAGTCTCATCCAGGGAGATATGGCCCTTCAAATAGCCTGTACCCAAGCTGTATAGAGCTTTATAGATCATAACCAGGACTTTGGAGGGGTCTAGAAACAGACCACAGCTAGTTGAGCTGTTGAAACAAGATGCCGTATGCACTCCTTTTAACTGCCCAGTCAGCAGACCACCTATACCATTCTGAACCAGCTGAAGTTTCAGAACTATATTCAATGGCAGCCCCCATGTAGACCACCATATAGTAATGCAAGAGGGATACAGCAAAGAATAGTGTCACCATAGCCAAATCAGACACCTCCAGGAACAGTCTTTAGTATTACTTGTAGAGGTGAACCAGATGTGAAGTTTTCAAACAACGTGATACAATCAGCATGTCGTTAGAGGATGATGGCATGCTTTCCCCTACAGAGAGTCAAGCAATCAACGCTCAAGTAGAGCCCGTGTTTACCTCCTGATGACCAATCACAAAATAGAAGTTGGCTAATTTGCAACATGTGGAATGGTGGGAAATTTATGCTAGGAAAAATTATGCCATGCTAATAGAGCTTGGCCCTAAGGGTACTTTTAAAAAAACCTGAGTTTAGGACTTCTAAAACGGCCGTAGTAAAGCACCTGATCTATAACAAGAAAGTAGCACAAGGCACTTGGAAGTTAATTTTGTGCCATTCCTTGCCCTTGCGGTTTGTCCCTTTTAATATATAAACTCGGGGTAAGTAAGTACTTTTTAGGAAGAGTTCCAGTAAGAAAATGGTGGGAGGAGATTGTTAAACCTCCTGCGTCTGCACTAAACTCCTCAGTTAGGTAGCCAGACCTCTGATTTAGCTATTTTCCAAAAGTGAAGACATTTGGCCAAGCCTAAGTGCAGAATGTCATTAGAAGATGATGACATCATTAGAAGATGAAGACGCCTGCTTCTTGGGAGGAAAGCAATGAGAAACCCAGACAGCATCTTAAAAAGCAGAGACATCACCTTGCCGACAAAGGTCTGCATAGTCAAAGCTATGGTTTTTCCAGTAGCAATCTATGGAAGTGAGAGCTGGACCATAAAGAAGGCTGACTGCCAAAGAATTGATGCTTTTGAATTGTGGTGCTGGAGGAGACTCTTGAGAGTCCCCTGGACTGCAAGGAGAACAAACCTATCCATTCTGAAGGAAATCAACCCTGAGTGCTCACTGGAAGGACAGATCCTGAAGCTGAGGCTTCAATACTTTGGGGATCTCATGAGAAGAGAAGACTCCCTAGAAAAGACCCTGATGTTGGGAAAGTGTGAAGGCAAGAGGAGAAAGGGACGACAGAGGACGAGATGGCTGGACAGTGTCATCAAAACTACCAACATGAATTTGAACGAACTCTGGGAGGCAGTGGAAGACAGGAGGGCCTGGCGTGCTCTGGTCCATGGGGTCACTAAGAGTTGGAAATGATTTAATGACTAAGCAACAACAACAACAACAACAACAACTGCAGAATGCAATAGCTTTTATTCTTCAAATCTGATGTAGAAGATGTGCTTCTCCCTCCAGTGGCGGCTGATAAATCCAAACCATCCAGCATTGATCGATGCTGCCTCTTGTGTCTTAACATTGTGTAAACAGAGTGGCTGGGAACTGACCACAAATGCTGTTCATCACCAGCCTCAGGTTTGCTCTAATGTATGTGTCAGGCTCCTGCACAGCACATTTCCCTAAGTGAGTCTCGGCAGAGTCATCAATTGGTCTCCTGCCTTATTAGTGAAACTTCCTTGCTACATCGCTGGATGATGGCTACAGAGGAGCATCACTCACTTGTGTGTCTTCTTGCTGAATCTGCTGCTCTGCAGTGCCGTCCTGACATATTTTTGCTTATATATGTTGCTTTAGATCTCAGTGCCTTGTAGTCTTTGACAGTGTGCATTATTCATATCCCAAGTTCAAGACATAGGATTTGTTAGAACTCCAGCTTCTTCAGTTGGCCAAATGTGGTCCTATTGGGGTTTGATGCTGCTGAACCACCAAAGTTCATACAGTCTGGGAATTCAAATAACATCACAAATGAAGGTAAGCCTTCCCCTGAACAGCCTAGCTCTCATCTACCTCCACGAGTGTGGCAAAAATAGGATAGATTCAGATCGCCTGAAGTTATTGTCATTAGATAGGAAGAATACCTAGTGGCTGAGATGGCATTGTTGTTGCTTAAAGGGGAAAAATGTTTTAGAGAAAGGCATAGTGGATAGGCCCATCAGCAGCTATTAGCCAATATGTAGTTAATGGAACTTTGATGCACTATAATAGCGACAGAGCAGGGAAATTTATTAGCTTAAAAATCTCTACACAGTGAAAAGGTTCAAAGACCTACAGAGCAGAATAAGCTTCAAGGATTCTCACAGTAGACCACCTCTTATTGTTTGGTTTGCCTCAATTGTCATTTGCTGTCTCAATAATTTACTCAGAGACACTAATAAGAAAATAATAATAATAAAATATTCAATTGACTTACAGTTTTTCACTGATTTAAACAAACAGCATTCTATAGAAATATATGAACTGGTTACAGAGCTTAAGGGGTTGACTGACTGACTCACTACATGGCTGACAAAACACTTACAGTAAGTATTGACAGACTATATTGCTCTGTCTTCTGATCATCTGACTCCGAAGAGTGGGAAAAGAACTCTTAAGTAGAGAGGAATGGCTCTCCTCAAAATTCTGAGGCAGAGAAGGAATTGGCTGCTACTGGATTGAATGACATTCGCCCGAGTCCCTCGGGTGCAATAATTCCAACAGATAATACATTTCTTGCTACCAACTTGAGAATGAACTACATGGGAAGGGGTGTTACTTCCACCTTGCTTGCAAGTTCGTTTGGGACATTTGAACTTGAAATGTTGGGACATTAGTTTATCTCCTTTTTGAGATAAACTAATGTCCCCGATGTAGATCCACCATAGGGAAGCAGCAGTTTTCCCATGGTCAACTATCAGTCCCACTTAGTACGACCCAGTTATCATGGGCAAGGTGTGTTATTGGAGCCATAGCAAAACAGTATCGAGTGGCACATAGTTTCCCTGTGCACAAACTACGTATGAAAACCCCACAGGGTCTATCCAACTTCCTTTAACTAATTTACTTGCTTTCCCACCCACCCTGCTTACATGCTGTCTGAAGTAATTGGGGAAGACACCGTAGCTTTGGGAAAGAAGCATCATTCCGGATGTAGCTGTGAGGCTTGGGACTACAGCCTGAGGTAATGTGATTATCCAGCTTGGCCATAATCTGTGATTTCCAGTGTAAATTCCAAAAGGAACAAAGGAAAAAGAAAAAAAAAAACATAGTACCAAGATGTTGCATGCCCACAACACATAACCTGCATCCACAGATTTCCAAGTATAGATCTATGCAACGGTTGATTCCAGTTCCAGCAATCGTGACTTGCAAATGTGCACTACTAGATTAAAGATGCTTTCCCCAACTATCCCCTTGGGAGGTTGTAGTTCTGAACTATAATCCCCAATCAGTGTGACAGGGATGTTGGCAAGTCTTTGGGTATGAATCCCAGGTCCAAGTCTGACTTTGATACCAAGTCCCAAGTCTGAGTCTTTGGTATCAAGTCCTGAGTCCCAAGTCTTTATTGAAAACAAGCATTTTCCCCCAGGGAAAAAAAAAAGGGAGAGATGGGTTGTAATTCAAGTCCGAGTCAATGAAAACAACAAACAGTTGAGTCGGAGTCAAGTCACTAATGCAACTTAAGTCCAACTTGACAGCAAGTCCCATTACTCAAGTCTCCATCCCTACACTGTGATAGTGGCTTTTGAAACCAGCCCTACAATATCTATCACCACTACTGCCCCTGAAGTGTGAAGGAGCTTTCTTTCTGTTTCCCCTGAAAGAACAAGGAAGGAATTAAGAATGAAAGAAGAGAAACAAGTTGGTAGCAGCCATAACCTTCCAGTCATCCCTAAGTCTTAAAGGTAACTGATTCCACAATTATGGAACATTATAACAGAAAGGGCTCTCCCCCCACCTGCTTCATCACTTGTATTCATTTTCAGGAATGACAGTTTCAAAGCCTCTACACAGAACAAGCCAGGCTTGTTGAACGTAATGTATTAAACAGTTCACTAGCTTTACAACAGTCCAAAAATCTTTTTTTAAAAAAAAAACCACCTGAAATTGCACCAGCAGCGTTATATACAAGATAGTCTTAAAGAGAATGAAGGAATCTCTTGCTTCCCTGGAACTTATAACGCCACTAAATTTTACAAACTGCAGTGCAGTGGTCAAGCCACCCTGAAAACAGCAGATGTTGCTAGGCTGCATCTTCACCGCCTCTTCATTTCACCTCCATAGCCATGCACCAGACTACATGCCTGCTCAGCGCACACAATATGGGCCATTCTTTAGCAAAATGGCCCGTGTCAACATGTTGAATCGGAAGAGTGTGATGCGGTTGACCATGTGACCTACTCTCAAACATGAGGATGAGAGGAACAATCATTGGCCTAAAGACAAAAAACATCTATCTCTACTGGGAGAAGATGCATTTCCAAAAATAACAAAGGGAGATAATATACACCCACACACAGACATCAGCAGCACTACCTAGCAGCCTTAAATTGGATTATAGCATTTTAAAACACAATTACGGTACAGTCCTGGGGGAACAAAAATTGCTTGTACCAGGAGTCTGCACACTTAAAAGAACAGGAATACAAACATGCAGAATTAATTTTTTTCCCCTTGGAATCCACCAGAATCACAACCTGTGTCTAAGTATTCATGCACAAACATCAGCATCCATGACCTCCATATTTTGGAGCATATGCAATCTTTCATGAGTTGCTCAGGATGGAAGTAAGCAAAGAAGAGCTTTTACAGAGGCCTCACTAGTTCTTCTGAATAGTAGGTTGTCAATCATATTTCACAGTGACTTCTATTCCCAAGTATATTACTTGATGTTACAGTTAATGTATAGCTATCGTGACGAGTACGTGTCGATAGCTGTATCTTCCTCTCCTCCCATTCCTTTAAACCCATACATGTTGGTACCCATTGCTACAACATGTCGCAACACATTCTCGATAGCTCAGTAGTTTAGGCCCCTGGCTGCGTAGCCAGTGGTTAGGAGTTTGATTCTCCCACGGTGCCTCCTGTGAAGCAGACACAGCCTGTGTGGCTGGGGGCAAGTTGTTCAGCCCCAGGGCACCCCCAGAAGAAGGGAATGGTAAACACATCTGTGTATTCTATACCTTGAAAAGGGTTGCCATAAGTCAGAATTGACTTGAAAGGACACGATGATGATGAGAAGGAGTACTAACTTTTCTCTAACATCTCACCATTCAGTTTAGCTTCAGTGGGTTTTTGAAGTCAGTATAAAGTCACATGGTATTCACATGGGGGGTCAGTGTGTACATCCTCTTGAGAAAAGATATATATCCATTTTAAAAAACTGTGTTTACAGGATTTTAAAAGTGGTACCTTTGAGGCTTTGTCCTGTGCCCGCCTGCTCTTGTACTGGCCGCCCTCACAGCCACTTACCATTACTGCTGCAGTGTTATTTTTAATATTTGCTTTACTATTCTATTTCTTACAAACTGGAATAGCACTAGATTAATATTACATATTTAAAAAAACAGATTGAACTGCAAGTTTTCCCGGCAGATTTCCACACACACAGAAACACACACATGTCTTGGGCATCTTAAGGGCTAACAAGTTTTTTCTGACATCAGATTTCATGGATTGCAACCTATTCGTATATGAAAAAAGACTCTGTCATTTTTTTTCCTTACTCATTGCCTAATAACACCATCACATAACCTGTTAATAGAATTAAATATGGAGTTTTATCTTTCAGCAATAGAGGTAATTTTTTTTGTGGTTAAAGCTTCTGTGTGTATTTCTTTTACACATAAGACTGATTAAACAAAGGAAGCATGGTGGTAACCCTACCATATCATTACAGATTGCAGTGTCAGTATGACAGCACCATATTTGCATAATGGTTTGAGTGCTCAACTTGTCTCCACACCTGCTCTCAACAATCCCTACAGAACATAGGTGGGTATTATTCTGCTCATTTTGCAGGATGGAGAGGAAGAGGCTGAAATCAATGCGTACCTGAATTAGTAGCTCACATAATGTTTAAATGTGGAACTTCCATGAGGGGAGAATCTTGCCATTTCTCTTAGTTTTGGTCCAAACCTAGTCATCTCAACTTGGGGAGACAGTCTGCCAAAGATGCTCCAATCCTTGCAAGAGTTATCATCTCCTACACAAGACCAAGCCAGGAAGCCCCCTTTTCCTTGTCTCCCTTCCCTTTCTTAACCATGTTGTCTGCATTTTGTGCAAATTGTCCCAGGGCAAAACTTTTTTTTCCCTTTTGTGATGTTAAGCACACACAGCAAACACAAAATAACAGGATCATTGATCAAAAAGACATGAACAAATGACCTGAAGTCCACTGTGTTTGCTGATTCATGCAGGAAGACAGCACTTATTGCATTTGTCAATAATGTGCATTTTACATAGACACAGGAAAAAAAAACACAGTCTCTCCGAGTCAGACCCCCAAAAGCTTGCCTGAGGGTGTGCATGTGTGCAGGTGTACACAAGACTTTCTTGAAGGATGAAGCAAGTGACACTTCCTGTGTCACAATTCACCTGCTCTTAAGCTGCAATTCCATACGTTTCCTTCAGAAATATGTCTCCTTGAATTGAACAGAACTTAATCCTCTCTACTTCATGGCAAATACAGACTCTATCCTGCATACTTACCAAAATCCCATCCCATTCCATACAATCTCTTTATTCACAAAACACATATTTCTATTAATTATGAATGTAGAATGTCTACATTTATGAAATTATAACGTGAGCCACACTGGATCTTTACTAGCATGTCTCAGTACAGCCATGAAGTACATATACAAACACACTTTTTGCTATTTTGTTTAACATATCCGGCATGAAGAAAAATTGTACAAAGATGGTTCACTGTTTTGAAACTTGCTGGCTTGCAGCAGCAGAGACTCCCACAGTTCCTAGGATCAATGGCCCCGGTTATTAAGATGTTTTGTCCCCCGATCAGCAAGAGAGACCATGGTGCATAAAGAAGCACAAACTTATCTCTGAAAGCATAACTTTAACTGCACAAGCACCCTATTTTTTTCAGCAGGGCATCATCTGGCGACCTGCTGTTTTGGATTGGTTCTAAGAAATCTCACAGGATCGGAATAACAGGTACACAGATATAAGTAAATACATTTCCATAAATAAATGTCAACAAGAAGAACAAAAACCTACTTTAAAGCAAACATGTAGTGGATTCCAATGTACAGCACCAGCTCTATTCAAAGTGGTTTATGGAATAACAATGAAGGGCAGGGGTCTTCTCCACTGTGGTTACAATTTTAAGATAAAACATGAAGGGAGAGGGGACCAACAGGAGGTAACAGTCAAAAGGCAGAAATGGAAGAATGTTATAAGACAATTAACCAAACAAAAAACCACCCCAAAAATCCTTCTCTGTTGCCAAGAACTGTCTTAAACAGGCTGCTAATATTAGCGTTGGATCCATGAGAACAAAGTGCTGAGTAGATGTGCAAATGATGTACAATTAAGCCAACTTTGCATGCAGCGCACAATGATTCAGACCTGCATTATACCACATCAAGAGATCTCTGTGCTTTGAATGGGAAAGATGATATGCAATTAAGCCAATTGTGGAAAACAATATACATGAGATGCACAACAAAGATTCAGATTCTCATTGTAAAAGTGACATGACTACTTTAATGGATCTGCATCCCTAAAACATGCACTGCCAGCCTGCAAGGAAGATGAAATAATGATAGTTTTGTAAAGGTTATATGCATGCCTAACCAGAGTTAGGGATGTGGTGGTGCTGCAGGTTAAACCGCTGAAGCCTCTGTGCCACAAGGTCAGAAGACCAGCAGTCGTAAGATTGAGTCCATGTGACAGAGTGAGCCCCCGTCGCTTGTCCCAGCTCCCACCAACCTAGCGATTTGAAAGCATGCAAAATTGCAAAATGAGAGTGGATAAATAGGGACCACCTCGGTGGGAAGGTAACATCGTTGCATGTCTAGTTGCGCTAGCCACATGACCACGGAAAATCGTCTTTGAACAAACACTAGCTCTATGGGTTGTAAACAGAGATGAGCACCGCCCCCTAGATTCGGACACGATTGGACAAATTGTCAAGGGAAACCTTTACCTAAACAGTGTTTTGAAACTAGGAACTATGCTGGAGAAAGGTATCTAAGACAGATGGGGAACTTGGGGCTTGTATCAAATCAGAGTTCAGGTATTAAGGATATACTGAATGTTCCTATGTGCTCAGAATACAACTGTGTCAGAACAACAATGAAACAGCTATATTTGATCAATTAAAACTTTAGAATATGGGCTACAATAAGATTTTCTTCCCCATGATATACTAATTTGATCCATGGAATCCTCCTCCTGCTGCTGTAATCGAGAAAAGTGAAGACCTATCATTTTGTTCCATGCCTCAGAATTTCCATGCAATATTGTCTTAACTGGGCTGGGGTACACAGGTTTGTCACATTTCAGTCCATTCTAATGGGTTCAGAGGGTTATTCCCCCCCCCATACACACACACACACACAGCTTACTTACATTAATCTTTAAAGCTACAGCCTAAAACAGATTTTCTCCTGAAATGTTCTCAATGCAGTTGCTCTGTTTTGTTTTTGAACAGAGAACAGAATCAAAACATTTCAGAAGTGTGACAGTCAGTTTCTGATTTATATATTGTATCTGGGATCCGGGAGGTGCCAATCAAGTTACTTTGCTCCGTCTCCAGAAAGATCACATTCCTCCGGCATTTCTACGCCGCGTACATTCCAAAATGCCAATCAGATAAAAATTTCAGGAACCCTTCATGTGTTTTTTGTTCACCCAGTCTTTCTCTTTAGTACACCCGCCTATACGGACACAGGCTGCTGCAGACTGATGATGGCGTCGTGATAGACTGAGACGCACTGGAAGTGAGCTGAATCTCAACAATCCAAGGGGCTCAGCGAGGCAGTAAATTTCACAGCAACTCAACACATTAATATAGAAGTACGGTCTGTTATAGCAAAGGGAAATTGTTGAAGTCCATAAAAGGGAGGGGGGGAAGGCATCCTCATCAATCCAAAAGTGAAGAGCATGCCCTGGTGGCCAGCGAAAAGTGCCGTGAGCAAAAAATCTTGCAAGCATCAAGTCTGATTGCCTTCCGTCTGCCTCACTCCTTTTCAGAAAGCCTTCTCCTATTCACAGCACCAAAACACTGCACATGAAAGGATGATTCCCCCCCCCCCCCCCGTTTGCTATACCTTTCTAGTTTGGTCTGCCCAGAATTTCACACCTCCTGAATTCTCTATTAACCTGGAAATGCCAATTCTGCAACTTTCAGAGTAAATATGGGGACAGAGCTAGCATCTGGGTTTCAAGCACAGTTTAGTTCCTGTCTCTGTATTAGAGTTATGTGCTAATAGTTGCTTAAGTTGGGGGTTGCCTGTAAACAAGTATAGACCTGAGAGAGTGAAGTCTTCTTGTCAAGGATGGGTTGGAGACCATTTCTAATGTGTGAGAGTAGTAAAAAGGTAAAGGTTCCCCCTGACATTTTTAGTCCAGTCATGTCTGACTCTAGGGGGCGGTGCTCATCCTGTTTTTCAAGCCGTAGAGTCAGCGCTTGTCCTAAAGCGGCAATTAACAGTGTTTGGTTGTTTTCTCTTCTGGTTTTTTTCTTGCAGTTGGCTAATTCTGGGTATTCATCTTGCCCAGTTAATTTGTTCCTTGATCATGTGCATGTTCCTTGAGTTTGGAGTCTCCATCTTGTGCATCCGAGCAGATGCAATAGGATCTGAGGGCTTGGCTGTACACAATAGATTTTGTTATATGTTCAGACTGGAAGTTGGAGGTATGCAAGTAAGTATATTGATCACAGGGTTTTTGATACAGCTAAGATGTCCATGTTATAGCTTCACAATGGTATCTAGAAATGCATCTGTTGTGTAGATTGGTCCAGGCTGAGATTGGTGTTCAGTTTCACACATATCACATACATATATTATGACAGAACACTGCAAGAAAATGAATGTGAATATGAAAGGACACAGCTTGTGCCAAGCTTTCCTGGCGTGCTGTTTTACTGGTCAACACATGCGCTCCTGCATATTTATTTATTTATGTTTTAATGCCATGCATGGAGATTCTTGATGTCATCCCTGTTCACTCTTCCCCCTTCAGATAATTACAATCACGTTGGAGAGAAAGGTTCTTCTAGTTTATTCTGCCTTCTCCATCAAATTCTCCTATTTGTATGGAAGTTTCCAGGGGAATTTAGAACTAACATGTTTCAGAGTTATAAGGGGAAGCCTAAAGAAATCCCGCTAGACGTTATGGAAGGCAAAGGGAAGAGAGGGAACACAACACATGGGGGCAGAGCTGGCTTAGAGTACCTCCTAGCTTTTGCTCCTGTGATTCTAACTGTGTAAGGAAACTGAACAGCCAAATGGGACTTGTATTTACAGTATGTGTGGGACTGCGCCTGCCCCATTCTCAACCCTTCCGAGAAACCCAGTTGCTGCCCATCTGAATGCTATTCAGATATTGCAACATGGGTAAACTCATCCTGTGTACAGGAGAAGACTCTAGCCACATGCTCTTCACCCCCATTTTGCCGCCCACCTACCATAGAGGGTGATGGGTCTAAAGAATTCGTGGACATTTTCCATTCAACAAGGGCCAAGGTCCACCACAGTTCTGACTCATGCAGAAAGTGACCACAGACAATGCAACTTCCTTTTTCAGATGTATTATCTACCCAATATAGGGGTCCTGATGTCAGTGATGATGAGATAATGGAGGCAGAGCGTTCCTTTCCCTTTTCGACCAATTCTGGCCCCTCTGGGGCCCTGAATCTTAACCAGAAAATCAGAGGACAATGGAGAATGGTGTGAACGATAGATAGGAGAGGTGAATCCTCCCAAATTAAGTGCAAACAGTTTCTACAGATGGAGCACTTCCACTGTCAAAAAGCAGGATCTGGATTTAGCCAAATACTTGTTATATGGGCCAAAATCTTGTTGCATGACTCAAGGTTGCACATATGAAATTTAAGCAAGCACCGAGATGGCACATTGTGAAATCAGTCAGGCTGGAGATGCATGTCTAATAGCCGCCCAGAGACCTTTGGGTAATGTGGATGGCATATACGTTAAATAAAATAAATAAATAAATAATTGCACAATGGCATACCACAATTCCTTATTTGCACCACATTAACCAACATGAACAGGATACTGGCTACTATGGATTTTAATCTACACAACTAATACAGAATACAGTCCCTTTTAAAAGGTAAATTCTTATACTGTAAAAACAGAAAACAACCCAAAACCACATTTTAGCTTTTTCTAAAAGTCACATAACAAGAAGCAATTGCTCCAGCACACTGCATGTTCCTGGCCTTGAGCAGAGAGCCAACACCCAATAGGCTAACAATACTTTTATATCCTAAGGCTGCCTCTGTTCTGGAAGTTATGAGAAGCTTGGTGCTGGGAGGGGCACAGAGCAGGAGTCAGTAACCCCCCTCCCCCTTCACACTAGAATCGATAAGGTGGAGGCTATAACGAATCAGACTCACTTATCAGTGTGTCTGGGAAACATGCCCAATTACAAATATAAAACAGAAACATCTCTAATGCAAAGTCAATATGAGAGAATAACAGATTTTTAACCTCTAAAAGTAACAAAAAAGACGTGGTGGCGTTGTGGATTAAACCGCAGAAGCCTCTGTGCTGCAAGGTCAGAAGACCTGCAGTTGTAAGATCGAATCCACACGATGGAGTGAGCCCCTGTCACTTGTCCCAGCTCCTGCCAAATGTAAGTAGATAAATATGTACCACCACAGTGGGAAGGTAATGGCATTCTGTGTCTAGTCGTGCTGGCCACGTGAGCATGGAAACTTTATGGACAAATGCTGGCTCTATAGCTTGGAAACGGGGATGAGCACCTTGCCCTAGAGTCGGACACAACTGGACTAAATGTCAACGGGAACCTTTACTTAAAAGTAAAAAATATAGCCCTCTTGTGCCCAGAATAAGCAGACACACAATGAATAGAAACATCTACACTTTTACTAATTTCCATAGATTAAAAGCAAGGCTAGATATTTTATACAAATATTAGAGCCACAATGTGTCTTGAACAGAGATGGGAACAACCTGGGAAAATGGCTGTCTGGTTCATTGTTTGTTGCTATTCACAAACCACACATCACAATCTTTTACAAACTTTCTGACAAAACAAAACTCTTTAGCAGCTGACGAAAGAGCAATTTCCTGCAAGGACCTGCTTTGTGCGGCTATAACTTGGACATCCCAAATACAATCTTTGCCAAACATGTGGGGAGAGTCTGCTAAAGACCTACTGTGAGTTTGGCAACTTAACTTACAAGGGGGGGCATTCTACCACTCCTGGAAGTCCTGAATCACATGAACCACAACACATATGAACTGGCAACACAGATAATAAATCCAGTATTTCAATTTTTTTTCCTGGCCAGTTGTGTTTCTCTGACATGTCACGAAACAAGCCATGATTTATGGATTTTTTATTTTTCTTTATTATTATTTTTTGCTTCATGGTTCATTTTGTGTCCATCTCTAGAATCAGAGAGAACTATGCTTCTTAAGTCTTTCTTCTGGTTTTTTCGTGAACTTTTGTTTGTCTAGTCTGAGAACAGAATGACGGACTAGGCACATAGAGAAAACTGAAAAGGCTCTTCTTAAGTTCATATTCCTATGTCTGTTTTCCCCACCACCGATAATATCATCCCACTTCCTTTTTCCTTCTATGTCCAGCATTATTAACTGTCTTTAGGAACTTTCCACCGTAGATATAAAACTCTTGTTCTTTTCAAGATGAGTCTTCTTGAGATCCTAAGTATACTTGCCTAGGAGAGTAAGTCCCGCAGAAGACATTAGGGTTTTCTTTGTTCAATTAATATTGGCCTCCACAATAGCTACTAAAATCCAATTTCATCCTGATTAACCGGAATTAACAAGCAAAACCACGAACAAAATGTTCCTAGGTGATGCTTGTCTCTCTAAAAAGCTGGGGTTCTAGAACTGTATCTTTCAAGAGCACTTATTGCCATTCATGTTCCATCTGAAAGCTAAAACACAAAATGGAATAAAAGGTTTGGAGGGCTGGGAACAATAAAATCCATCAAATAAAATCAAGGAAATTGAAATCTCCTGGCACGTATTCCGTAAGCAGAAGAAAAGGCTAAATTAGCCTAGTAAATTATTCAGAGTGAATCATGCGTACAGCTCTAATATTTATATCACCTTTCATCTCAAAGTACTTTACAATGCCGAGGATAGGTATGAAGTGCCTTGGGATCATTAACAACCAAGAATGAGGCCTATGTCCTTTGTCAAGTTTTTATGATAAGGAAAGGAAAGGCTCCTATGAAGAACCCCTTGTCTAAAATATCTCCAAAAATACAAACTTTCACCTTCTCGCACAAAAGAGAGAGAAAATTAAGTGCCTGACATGCCCAGGTCTTCTTAAGATCAGTACATTGCAAGAAGTTTGTGGAGTAACACTAGGTGTTTTTTTTTTTTTTTTTTTGTAGGTCCAGTTCTACTTAAAACTTCGTACATCTGGAACATTTGGACAATCTGATAGTCTTTGGGTGTAGGGATTTAAGGAATATCCAATGAATTACTTTTTCTCATACGTCATCTCGGCTCAGAAGACACCTTGATGAGGAATTTGAATGTACCACGATATCCTCCACCGCCAGGTGAGACAGAGAGGGAAGGAGTATTAGGTTTTTTTCTTCTCAAGATCTCTGTAATTGGTGCAAAATTATTGTTTTGCCTCTCCCCCCCCACACACACACACACACCTTAGAGAAGGAAAGCACACAATACAGCAGGATTGGACAATTGGCCAACTGACTTCTTCTTTATATTCGCGAAGGCTTTCACGGCCGGGATCTAATGGTTGTTCTGGGTTTTTCAGGCTCTTTGGCCGTGTTCTGAAGGTTGTTCTTCCTGATGTTTCGCCAGTCTCTGTGGCCGGCATCTTCAGAGGACAGCAGTGAAGATGCTGGCCACAGAGACTGGCGAAACGTCAGGAAGAACAACCTTCAGAACACGGCCAAAGAGCCCGAAAGACCCAGAACAACCATGACTTCTTCTTGTTGGAGTAAAAAAAGACTCAGACAAGCCCTCCAATGGTTTCAGGTGTAAGAAAGCCATGTAACAACGCTGTAGTGAACTTTGACATTTTGCACAACCCACAACTCACATGCCCTAACCTCCCATTGTGTGAGAACGATAATTGTGTGATTTAGTTTGTGACAAACCCAGACCTACTGGGATATGTCACACAGTTACACTAAGCTGCCACCAACCATTCCCTATAAGAAGTCACACAGACCAGGGATGGATTTTTAAACAATAAAAAGAATAAGGTTTATTTTAAATACACACAGGGAAAAATAAACAATCAGGTGAATAAGGTAAAGTAACGTGGCTTATTCTCACTCATACAAGCATACAGATTGGTTCACCCAGAACCCTTAACTTGAAGCACAGACCCTGAACCTATCAGTTCTGGCTCACCAACAGACACCTGAACCTATCAGGTTGGTACTCTGACACACAGTAGTACCCTGTCTGACACACAGACTTCCACAACAACTCCTTCTTCCCAGCTGCTGCTTCGTCTGCTTAGCTTCTCCACACACGCATCACATATTTATACAGTACAGCCCCTCCTCCTGATGTCCCGCCTTCCACTCCCCATAGGATGGAACTTTCCCTCCAAACCCATGACAGACAGGTAACATCAGTGCTGTATGTAACACCTCCCCTCTTTAAAAGTTGTTTTGTAGGGGGAAAGCTAAGGTGCTTTTCACCAAAAAACAACCTGTATAAAATACACAAAAACAGTTATACATACCATATTATACTTACTCATACTTACACTCCAAGTTAACCATAGCAAATATGCATTTAAACATTTTACCATATACATTACATCAATTTACCTTTATTCATACAAACCAAATTCAAAACACAGGTACATTAACTTTTTGTCATCATTATATACACATAGTCCATGTTTCTTTCGCCGTCTTCATTCTTCAGGTCTTCTTGATAAGGCGTCAGCAACACAGTTCACTGACCCTCTGACCACCTTCACTTCAAAGTCATAGTCCTGTAGGTTTAAAGCCCACCTCATAAGTTTGCTATTGTGGGTTTTCATTGTCTTTAACCATTGCAATGGTGAATGGTCAGTACACAGAACAAAATGTCTTCCCCAGATGTAAGGCTTGGCCTTCTGGATCGCGTAGACTATGGCCAAACACTCCTTCTCCACGGTTGCCAAATGTCTCTCACCTTTTTGAAGTTTCCTACTCAGGTAGGACACTGGATGTTGGTCACCATTCTCCTCCTCCTGGCACAGAACTGCTCCTACCCCGCTGTTAGACGCATCGGTGTAGATGATGAACTCCCGGTCGAAGTCTGGAGCCCGCAGCACAGGATAGTTGATTAACGCCTCCTTCAACCTCTGGAACGCCGCCTCACAGTCGCTGGTCCACGGGATGCGGTCATCAGCCGTCTTCCTCGTCAGATCGGTCAGCGGAGCCGCAATCTCGCTAAACCTCGGGATGAACTTTCTGTAGTAGCCCACCAACCCAAGAAATGATTTGACCTTTTTCTTGGTGTTGGGTCTAGGCCAATCACGAACAGCTTCTATTTTGGCCTCCAGGGGTTTTATCATTCCTCCCCCTACCATGTGACCCAAGTATTTTATTTCTGGGCTACCCAGCTGACACTTGCTGGCCTTTACTGTTAGCCCTGCTGCACTTAACCTCTGCAGCACTAATTCCAGGTGTATCAGGTGATCTTCCCAGGTATTACTGAAGATCCCTATGTCGTCAATGTAGGCCACTGTAAAGTCACTGAGCCCTGCCAAGGTCTGGTCCATCAGCCTTTGGAATGTGGCTGGTGCATTTCTGAGACCAAAGCTCAGGACTCGAAACTCATAGAGACCAAAAGGGCTGCAAAAGGCAGTCTTTTCTTGATCCCTGGGATCAATTCTTAATTGCCAATATCCCTTTACCAGGTCCAATGATGAGATGAACCGACAACCCCCTATGGTTTCAATCAGGTTGTCTAGCCTGGGCATTGGGTAGGCATCAGGAGTGGTTACACGGTTTAATTTCCTGTAATCAACACAAAACCTAATGCTCCCATCAGGCTTGTCCACAAGGACTATCGGAGAGGACCAAGGACTAGAAGAGGGGACGATTATGTTCTCCCTCAGCATTTCGTCCAGCTCCTTCCGCACCTTGTCCCTATAGGGTCCCGTTACTCGGTATGGGGATACTGCCTGCGGGGGTGCATCCCCTGTGTGGATCCGATGCATCACTCCCTTCACTATCCCCGGCTTGTTGGAAAACACCTGTTGATATTTACTAAGCAGCATTTTTAGTTCTTGCTGCTGGTCTTGGGTGAGTGCAGGACTGATCTTTACCTCCTCTGGGTTGTATTTTACTTCCCCTCTACCCTCCCAGAAGGGTAATTCCGCTTCCTCACTCTCAGCTGCTTTTATCGCGAATAAAACCCTCTGTTCCCCTCTGTAGTAGGGTTTTAGGGCATTCACATGAACCACCCTCCTTGCCTGGTTCTCCTCCTGCTCTATTAGGTAGTTCAGGTCTGACATCTTGGAAATGACCCTATATGGTCCTGCCCATTTGAGCTGCAGTTTATTCTCTCTGCAGGGCCTAAGCCAAAGCACTTCCTCCCCTGGGTCAAAGTGCCTCTCTCTAGCTTTGTGGTCATACCATGTTTTCTGTCTGACCTTCTGAGCTTGCAGGTTTTCTGCTGCCAGCTCTAGATTTCTCCTTAGGACATTCATCAAGGTGTCTATGTATGTCACAACGTCTTGTGGGTCATCCTGGGTGATCTGCTCCCAATTTTGTTTGATCAAATCAAGGGGCCCTTTCACCCTCCTCTGCTGTGTTTTGTTCACCCCTAAGTGTGCAGCAAACATGTCAGAGTGCCCCCTTTGTAAGATCATGGGGCGATACTGTTCAGGTACCACCAGCTGACTTCTGATCCCCTCTCCCCCTTTTGAGATATTCCTCAGGGTTTCTCCATATAAAATCCCCTTTTTCTCCAGAAATCTCACTGGGGTTTCAGGTGTTGGCTGGGCGTCAGTCACCTGTTCAAAACACTTTTGGAGAGTGGCGTCTGCCTTTTGCTCCTGTCCAAATCTGCTGTCTGTGGTTAAGGTTTCCACCACAGCTTCTGAACTCCCCTCTGCTTCCGTCTCTGGCTCATCATTACCCCCCTGAACTGTCCCTGTGGTGGCTTGTGAGCGTGTAATCACTAGCACCCGTTTCACATGTTCAGCCAGGTCATTTCCCACGAGCACGGCTGCTGGCAGAGTCGATGAAATCGCTAGCCGCCAAGCTCCCCTCCAGCCTTGAAAGTTGACAGGTACCTCTGCTACTGGCAGAGAGATTACCTGCCCCTCAATCCCTGCCACCTTCATGCTCTCATTTGGGATTATAAACTCCCTAGGAATAATATCTGGATGGCACAGGGTTACCTGGGAACAAGTGTCCCGCAGCCCCCTATACTGACGGTCAAGTATTCCTACGTCCACCCCTGCTGTCTCAAACCACGGAGAATCTGTTTTTACCAGCAAGCAGCGCTTTACCTCTATAAGAGGACCATTTTCCTCAGCCTGATCAGCATAGGTAGCTGTTCCAGACTGAGTAGCCATGGCAACAGGCTCCCTCTGTGACACTGAGCCTTGCTCTTTCTGGACACAGAACACAGCTTTTGGCTTGGTTCCACTAGACACCATTCCTTTTAGCTGCTTCAATTTCTCACACTCTGAGATTAGATGACCCTTTCCCTGACAGAAATAACATTTTCTGGTGTATTTTGATTCTCTCTCATCTTGTTTTGGTTTTCCCTCCAAAATCTGAGGTCTTAGTTTCATGTCTGAGGGCTTCCCTTCACCATGGGCCCCTCCCCCTTGCTGGCTTTTCCCTGGTCCCTGAGAGTACCTGCTGTAGGTTTCTTTGGGTTTACCTACAGATTTCCCCTCACCCAAGGGCTTTCTTATTTGGGAAATAAAATCTGCGATCTCTGCGGCTGCTGCCACAGATTTAGGTTTCCTTTCCCTCACCTGGAATTTCAATTCCCCATGCAGGACTGAATAGAACTGTTCCAGTGCTATCAAGTCTTTAAGCTGCTCATAGGTCTCTGTCCCTTCCTGCGATAGCCATTTCTCGAGCAGCCTCACCAATTGGGCCCCCACTTGGGTAAAAGTCTGTTCTGGCTTTTTGGTGAGGGACCTGAATCTTTGTCTCAGCTGCTCTGCATTTATCCCATGTCTGGCAAACACCAGTTTCTTAAACTCTGCAAAATCTTTCATCAGTTCCTCAGGCATCTCGGCATAGACCTCAGCCAGGCTACCACTGATTAAAGACCGCATGATGGTCATCTTCTCAGTTTCCCTCACTGAGAAGTCCACAAACGCTCTTTCCACTAAGGAAAAGAACACCTCAGGACAATCTCCCTTGTGGTACACAGGGAATTTCTTCAGGTCAGCTTTAGACAATTGGCCTCCCTCAGAATCCCTATTGTTATTATTGTTCTGGTTCATCAGTTCCAATTTTTTTAATTCAAAGGCCATTCTTTCTTTTTCCAGAGCAATTTTCTCTCTCTCCCTCTCCATTTCCATTCTCTCTCTCTCCAATCTTTCCTCCCTCTCCATTCTCTCTCTCTCTCTCTCTAATTCAAATTGCCGTTGTTTCTCCCTTTCCCTTCCTTCTCTTTCCCTTTCCTCCATTTCAAATTGCCTCATCCTCAGTTCATGCTGTTGGGCTATGAGCAATTTTCTAAGTTCTGGGTTCTGCTCTCCTGTGCTGTCACCCTGCACTGAGCCAAATTCATCCTCAGAACCTTGGTCAATCTGGGGGTCTTTCACTTCACTCATTTCGCCCATTTGGCTTCGAGTCAAGGGCATAATCCCCCCTCAGAACAGGCTGCTTTAAAAAGTCAAGCCTCAAAATAAAACGACCACTTTTTTCCTTCTTGCCTCAGAACCAGCTCTCCCTAGAGATTGCTGCTGTTCTTCAGCACTTAAATTGCAACAGTATCGAGTCAGAGCCTACCCCCCTCTGCTGGGCCTCTCAGCTGGCAAGCTAGATCACTGTTACTACGCAGTTTTGCCTCAGCTTTTTCCCGCCAAAACTAGGCTGCCTCAGAGCACCTTAATCTAAGTCTCCCCAGTTGGCACGTTCTTCTACTAGCGCACCTCCCCGTGAGGTACACCTAGAAGATTACCTACGCGCCTCAGACTGTCCCTGACTAGACCCCCCTTGCTCTGGGCACACCTGCCAAGGCTTTGCTGGACCACTGGACAACTGGACCAGTCGTATCCCACACGCTGGACACCAATCAATGTGACAAACCCAGACCTACTGGGATATGTCACACAGTTACACTAAGCTGCCACCAACCATTCCCTATAAGAAGTCACACAGACCAGGGATGGATTTTTAAACAATAAAAAGAATAAGGTTTATTTTAAATACACACAGGGAAAAATAAACAATCAGGTGAATAAGGTAAAGTAACGTGGCTTATTCTCACTCATACAAGCATACAGATTGGTTCACCCAGAACCCTTAACTTGAAGCACAGACCCTGAACCTATCAGTTCTGGCTCACCAACAGACACCTGAACCTATCAGGTTGGTACTCTGACACACAGTAGTACCCTGTCTGACACACAGACTTCCACAACAACTCCTTCTTCCCAGCTGCTGCTTCGTCTGCTTAGCTTCTCCACACACGCATCACATATTTATACAGTACAGCCCCTCCTCCTGATGTCCCGCCTTCCACTCCCCATAGGATGGAACTTTCCCTCCAAACCCATGACAGACAGGTAACATCAGTGCTGTATGTAACATAGTTTACTATTGCGAACAACATCCTAGTGACTGTAGGATGTTTCAGATCTCTTTTCTCCAAGAAGAGGGAATTGGGGGGGGGGAGACAGAGAGCTATTTCTTTGGAGGGAAGACCCAAAGTATGACCCCGCCCAAGGGACATTGTAAACTTCTATCAACGATACAAGATCCTTGCACGAATAAAAACAACGAATCATGGAGAAAGGTTCTAACACAGCTTTTCCCTGGTTTATTAGGTTTTTAAAAAATGTACTGAATGATGTTTTTAAAACACAAAGAACGAAGACCTCCACCATCACAGTCTGAAGTGATACAGTCCAGAAACATGTAGATCTTAGTTCTTCACAGTAGCATTCTTGAAATAGTAGCAATGTGTTAATTAGGTGGGAACACTCTTTTCCATCTAAAACTGGCATTTTTAGTACATTAGTTAACAACAGCAGCCTAGCATAAAACTTGACAGCTTGCTGTGTGTAACAGCAGTGACAATGGCAAAAAACTTTCTATATCTTTAGATATTTTTTTCCTTCCAAAGAATATGATTAAAAAGAAGCCTTGATTAGTTTTATTCATGTTAAATCTGTGAATTTTGTCTTTTCAAGGACAAACGGCACAGCACTTGCCAGATTTTGTTCTGCGAACACCATTACGAAGAGTGAGCTTTGCAGAGACTTCTTAAAGGTGGACCAGAAAGAGACGTGTTTCGTATCTTCAAAAATGATTGAGATGATTGGGGTGATAAAAATAATCCTGAATCTATTATTGCTGTAGGAGATGAAAGAGGTGCAGCTATAGCACACATTGAATAGATCTTCATGTTGATAATGGCGGGGGGGAAATCTAGTGGTAAACTTTTTATGCGCAGATGGTCCCAGTAACACCTGGTGCCACTATCGCCCTCCCCTTTCTGTTTCCTCACCCCTCCTGAATCATATGTTTCTATTAATGAAAGCATCTGACTGCTAAAATAACTGAATTAACAGCCTTCCACCTCCTCTCCACTTTCTGGAAACACAGGACCGAAACATATTGTGCCTTCAAACAGCTGTGCGTCAGAATCAATACCTAAAATGCATTCCTATTCTCCTTTTCTCACTCTCAAAAAGAAATTCGGGGATGGCAAAGCTGAAAATGAAAATAAACTGTGACATTTACAGTCTTGGATAGAAGTGATTTTAAAGGATTATTAAGCAGTAAGAAAATAGGGCGTGTTATATGGGAGAAGGGGCAGGGAGGCTAATGACACCAAAGGGCCATACGTCATTTCACTGAGCCATGACAAGCGCCTGAAGAAAGATGTGAAATTCTCACTCCAAGGTCTGAAGAGAGTAGACATTGGTTGTTGTGGGTTTTTTGGGCTCTTTGGCCGTGTTCTGAAGGTTGTTCTTCCTAACGTTTCACCAGTCTCTGTGACCGGCATCTTCAGAGGACAGGAATAGCACTCTGTGCTCTGGTGCAGTTTGGTTGGGAGTTGAGTATTTATAGCTGTGGGATCAGCTTTTGTCCTTTTCAGGAGATGGGTGATTATGGTGATCAGTGTGTTTTTGTTGTGGGTGTATTCTTGTGATAAGGAGGAGAGATGACCCATCAATCACAGTGACAGAACATCTCTCCTCAGATGAATCAGTGGGTTCAGCTATTCCCAGTGTGATGACCAGGTCATGCTGAGCCTGCCTGTCATGGAAGCATTGAAAGAGGAGGAGCCTATCTGGGAAATAAAAGGAAGCCAAACTCATCATCTCAAGCATGGTGGACCACACGTGTGTGTGTGTCTGTGCGCAAAACCAGACTTTTGAGAGCCCAGCGCCTGCACAGATAAGTCCGTAAATCTATCTTTCTCTGACATTCATGTCTTTTTCATGCTGTTATCCAAAAGAGGAAGAAATAAAATCCCTACCCATCCCTAGCGGCATGAGTATCTCTTTCAATCACATAGAAAATGTTTATAGATTAAGGAAGGTAATATAGACCTACACTGATCCTGGGAACTACACGAATAAAACTGAAGAAGCTAAGAATTTTTCTCCTACTGGATCTCACTGTTGGTACGTCTAGCCCACTATCATCCATTCTTTGGCAGAGCACTTCTTTCCTAGGGCTCAAGCTTTATCGCCTTAATGGGAGATGTCTGGGACTTCCTGCAAAACATGTTTCTGCCATTGGTTTCTCCCACAAGCATTTCCCAATGACACATGTGGAGTGGCTGTAATTCAGTATGAGAGCTGCTGGGAGCCACATGGCAGCACCTATAGGCCATCAGTAGCTATTCCTCCCTAAATACCCTGTTTCCCTGAAAATAAGCCCTAACCTGAAAATAAGCCCTAGTATGATTTTTAGGATGCTCGTAATATACCGTATTTTTCGCTCTATAAGACGCACCTTTCCATAAGACGCACCGATTTTTTAGGAGAAGAAAACAGGAAAATATAATCTGTTTTCTTCGCTCCATAAGATGCACAGACTTTCCACCCCCCTGTTTTGTGGGAAAAAAGTGAGTCTTATGGTGCAAAAAATACAGTAAGCCCTACCCCAAAAAGAAGCCCCAGTTAGGTCAAACCCCGCCCTCCACCCATGTGCAGCAACCAGAAGAAGATGACATGACTGTATGTGAATAAATGTAGATTGTTGTACATGAACAAAAATAAAATATCCCCTGAAAATAAGCCCTAAGGTGTTTTTTGGAGCAAAAATTAACATGAGACCCTGTCTTACTTTCAGAGAAACACGGTAACTTATAAACTAGAGCAAACACTGAAATCTCTTTCTTTGGGTCTAAAAAAGAGTGGGAAGCATCATGGTGATAATAAAATTCAGTACTGAGAAGTGAATTTGCATAGTTTGGCATGGACATCTTCAAATTCCTCCAAGGACTGCACGTGGCTTAAAACTATATTCTCATTGCATATTTTCATTCATTTCATTTATTTTTATTATTTGTACCCTGCCTTTCTTCCCAAGAGGGCCCAAGGTGGCTTGCAATACTGAAGCAGACAATATTAAAAGCTGAAAGATACAATACATTATTGCAATATTAAAAAGCAATTAAAGCAATAATCTAGTAAAACTAGATTATAAAAGCAGTTTAGAACAATTGTAAAAATACTTTTAAAAAGGGCTTTAGGGTCTGTTTTGAAGGCCCCCCTCACAGAGAGCCAATTACTGGGGGGGGGGACACAAGCCTGCTGAAGAGAAATGTTTTCCCTGTCAGGGGAAAGACGGCAAGGAAGGGGCCAGCCTGTCCTTCTGTGGGAGGGAATTCCACAGCTTGGGAACAGCAACAGAGAAAAACCTCTCTCATGTCCGATTCTCTGCTCTCCCAAAAAAACCGCATAGCCATGAAAATAAGATCTTATAGCATCTTTCCAAACTTTCTTGAAGCACAATGGCTGAAACCAGCCTGGTGGGTGCAGCCGTCTATGCTATTCCACCATTCTCATAAGTACCGAGGGTCAGTTTGGAGTATCTTTATTCTATTTTAATTCTGAGAGTTAACGAAGAGAAATGGAAAGAACAGAAGAGATCCAGATGCACTTGGAGGCAGGATTATATTCAACATTTATGGTGTGTTACCCTTCATTGCTAAATATAGAACAGAAGCCATAATCATTGGGCTCATCTGATAACATTCAATAGTGAGGGGAAGCAGGTAGAATAGAAATGTCACATGAGGAGAAAAATATAGTACTATCACCTGCTATCCTTTTCATTGTGTTAACATATCCTGTGAGGCATGATACAATTTATAACAGCTTGCCACAGCCTCGTCAGCGCATGAATTGCTTTTCCCAATGCACTTCATAACATGTCGAATAATACAATATTTAAGAAAACGGGCTCCACACCCCTTCATTGTTTCACAGGAAACAAGGCATTAAGAGATGACACTGTCAAGGGATGCTCAGATGAACGCACGGCAAGTCAATCACAGCAGAGTGACAAAGGTATGGATGGCAATGCAGCCCTTCGAAGCGGATGCACCCGGTCCCTACTCACCCTCCCACCCTTTCGTATCTGTGTTGCTCCTGAGGAAGGCTCACTGGATCCTAGAGTTCATTGCACCTGAGATCTACCTGTGGTATTTGTTCCCGTTGCAAACTCTTGGGCAAGGGGATGATGCACAAGGGAGGGGGGGAAACACCTGATGTTGCATTTAGCTGAGAGAAGGGTCAAAAGCTGCAGACCCCCCACCTCCATTAAAGGATCGGATCGTACTAAGTAATGCAAGAGATACATCTCTGCCCAAAGTATCCAGGCCACTACTAGAGTCCTTTTAGCTTAGCTCTAACCAGCCATTAGGGCAACATGGATAAAAGTAGTTAGCTGCCATTCTTGTTACATTTTTGTAAGCAACTTTTGCTATCCTGGCTTTTAAATACTAACCAGTTATTATTTTTAAGCATTCCCCTCTCCTGACTTACTCTACACAAGGAGAGACTGGGTGGGGAGGCACCTCTGAATTTCCGTGTGGCACCCCCTGCTGCTCCAGTCACAAGCTGCCTAGGTAGAAAATACATTATCCTCTTTTCCACCTTGTCAATTCATTATTCACCAAGCAGCAGTCTCAGGCCCAGCATGTGTTGGCACCTGAACCATGTTCCTCATCCACCATTACTGAGGGCACTCCTTTGTAATAGTAAAAGCGATGAATAATTGTGTGCTCTCATGTTAATTCCGATTTATGGTGACCCTTTTCAGGGCTTTCTGGATAGAGAATATTCAGAAGATATCCAACCACCAGCAGAAGCAACTACTCGTGCAATAATAGAAGTGACGAATACAGTGGTGCCTCGACTTACAAACTTAATTGGTTCTGGAACTCCGGTCATAACTCGGAATGGTCATAAGTCGAAGCACCATTTCCCACTGAAATGCACTGAAATGCAATTAATCCATTCTGGCTGAAGAAATAAATAACAAAAAAAATCACTGCAAGACCCATCGGAAGTGTGATTAATCCCTTCTGGCCGAGAGGTGAGGGAGAAAAGCAATCAAGCATGCAAGACTAATCAGAAATGCAAAGAAAGCAAAGCAAAAAGCAAGCAGAGCACATTGGAAATGCAAAGAAAACAAAGCAAAAAGCAAGGGAAGCATGCAAGACCCATCGGAAATGCAAAGAAAGCAAAGCAAAAAGCAAGCAGAGATGAACTGTTTTTGTATTTAAATTTATATTGTTTCTAAATTTGCATCCATGCATTCAATTGTTATGTACCGTCAAGTTAGAACCGACATATAGTGACCTAATAGGGCTTTTAAGATAAGTGGTTTTACCAGTTCCACCTCCACCCAGTTAATTTCCATGTCTGAGTAGGAAATCAAAGCCTGGTCTCCTGAGTCCTCATCCATCACTCTGTCCACTACACCACATTATACTACTTATAACAGATACAATTAACATATAGAAATGTTAAGCCAATCTGTGCCCTCCTGGATGATGTATACATGGCCACCTTCAAATCACTTTTCTTCTGGATTTTTCTAGCTATTTCTCCTCTCTACAAATTAATGCAAACTCAAAACAAAAACACAATGAAAATACAGATTCCCCCCCCCTCCTGTTTTTGTGCCTCATTTTTCTCCTTTGCAAAAGAGAAGATAATACCGACCTACTCTCCATAAGCAGTTCTTAGATTTATGGGTGAAAAGCTTTCTATAGGAGCTCAGGGATATGATTACTATTTCAGCTTTCTTTTCATTTTATTAATAGACTTGTTTCCATTTAAGGCTCCTCCATTAAAACTAAATGGAATACAAATGAAAAAGCACAGGAAGCAAGTAGCAACTGATTCCGTTGGTTAACAATCTCATTTCAACACCAAGCAGCCCTTAGAGAATTCCATCAAGCTAGTGTAATATTAATCAAGGATAAGCTAATACAGAATGCTTGTTGGGCCAAAAAAAGGGGAAAATAGGGAGGGGGAAGAAAAAAAAATGCATTCACACTCTAATTTCTTGTTTGCTCAAAAAGCCACATGGAGAAATGGAATTTGAAAACGATGCCACCAAATTCAATAACAATAAAGCCCTGATTTATCTCTTTCTTTTGCAGCTTTAAACCCAATTCACCTGACATTTTAATTAATACTGTTCCCACCAGAAACTTGGCATGCACTGGGCCCTGTCACATTTCCCATGAACACGCTGTGGATCTGAAAATGAGGAAAGAATTACTCCATCTGAGCTCAAGAAAATGGGAAGAACCAAGTTTATGTAGGGAATAATAATGTTACCAATAATCACAGGACTAACAGATCCTTAGTCGGTATCTGTGACATTAATGCACACCTCTTAAGATCAGGATACCTTTTAACTGGCTGAGGATTACCATTTTCAGTATCTCTTTTCAGTACTGGTGGGAAGAAGAAACTCAGAGAATCAAAAAAGGTTTTTAAAAAGGTGTATCAGCCAATTTCTAACCACACATCATGAAAGGTCCTGTGATCCCTGCCGCTGAAGCTTTGCAGTCCATCTTCTCATTGCTTCTACTGGCCCAAAAGCCATATTCATTCTGCAAATTTTGGGGCATGGCTGCCTTCCTAGCAGGCTCTTCAACAAGTTTCAGACCTCTGTATTCTTCAGGAGCAGCTCAATGTCTTTTTAACTCATTGGGTGTACACAAGGGTAGGGAGTTTATGCCCCGTGTTCGGCTGTTCCCATCAGTCCCAGATAGCGTAGCCAATGCTGAAGGCTGAAGTAGCCTGTAGTCCGGAGAAGTCTGGAGGGTTACATATTACTCATTCCTCTTCTACACAATGATTAGCTAACAAGCATGGGTGAAATAGGAAAGCGGCCGATATCTCTGCGCATTTAAAGTTTATCAGGTACTTTATGTTCTGATTTGTGGACTATGGCAAATTCATCAAAAAAGGAATTCAAGTGAAGTTTATGCCCAACTGTACTGGTCAAATAAAATGTCTGAAATTCTGTTGTTTAGTGTAATATGTTGGCCCACTCAATCCATGGGTGAGTCAACTTATTTATAAGTTTCATTGATTCCAATGGGCCTACTCTTATTGTGACTTATTTAGTAGACCCATTTGATTCAATGGAACTTACAGAGGAGTAACCAAACCTCCACTGATTCAATAAACCTACTCTAAGCGCACCTTATTCAGATTTCACAAAATAGGCACAAGAATAGGACCGTGTTGCACCAGTACAAATATATCAAAGATGAGGATCCTCTAAGAAAGCAAAAATAGTGGCAATTTCTATTTCCACACAAACCAAATTCAGCACAAATCAACTGAGTATGCAGCAACTGAATCCAGACATTTTAGAGTGAATCGTTTCAAGTCAAGGGCCAGAATAGGTGAATGTCATATTCTATTTCTTCCACATTCAGGTTTGTCCCCCTTAAATTCATGTTCTTTCAATTCCAAATTGGAAGACATTTGCAAATTTTAGGAAACTCAAAGAAGTCGCGCTGGCCACGTGACTACGGAAGAGTGTCTTCAGACAAATTAGCTCTATGGGTTGGAAACAGAGATGAGCACCGCCCCCTACAGTCGGACACAACTGGACAAATTGTCAAGGGGAACCTTTACCTTTACCTTACAAGACTGAAAGCTTGGGCATAAGGGGAATTTTGCCACATTTCGAACAAACCCACACCCACAACAGACAGCACATCTTTAGGATCATTTCTAACAAACCACACCCACAACAGACAGCACATCTTTGTGATCAAAATTGCGGCAATGTCCTCATCCTGATACACACAGAGATACAGTTTGCAAAAAGCAGCTGCGAATCTCATAAACCACAAGTTGCACTAGATGAAAATGAAAACCTATTACTATGGATGAGCTGCCTCTTGCAGGAATGTGTTCTACTCCATGGAGAACCTCCGTGTTAGTTTTGCTCTGACAGACAGCTCTTTTCCCGGCTGTCACCAAAGCCTTTTGTGCGAACAACAGCCCCTTTAGTCATTACATCCCAATTATTTACTGAATGCAAAGCTGAAACACATGAGCGACACAAAGGCTGACTCATCTTGCCATCAACACTTTCCCACAGACTTGTTGGGCTGCTGGTTTTTCATTTTTGTTTTGGGTTTAGTCTTTTTCATTGTTGTTGTTAATGATGATGACAAATTTCTCCCCAGAAACTTGTGGTGGCAGCAGCTCACCGTTATGACACAGAGAACTAAATTACTTGGAGACGGTTAATGCTCCATACCCAGAAGCCAAAGGCTCAATGGGTAGCCTAAAACCCAGCCACATCCCCAAGCTTTCCTTCCATCAAGTTACTAATGTTGCTGATGCATGTATGCATGAGTGTGCTGAATTGCTTTCATATCCTGTTTGTATTAAAGCTGTTGACAATGCAGGGCAAATGACTTTGTGAGCAAAAGACTGAAAGACAGGATCATGAATTGACAGATGGGCCTATCTGTGGCTCTCTTTGTAGCAAGTGTTTTTGATAACAAATTTAGCATATCATACCTGTTGCTGAGATTCATGGTTGCTGAGATGCCCCCCTCCCCCATGTGCATGCAACCCAGCCAGGAAAGCAATTGTCTGCACCCTCAAAAAAACCAGTAATCTATTTACATATATGGGCCCCTTCTGACCAAAGGCCACCAATGTAACATCAGTGCATCTGATTTGCAGGTGTACTAACAGAAACATTCCTTTTCTTCTGCCCACAGCTATGAGAGGTCAGCCAAGGAGTTTGAGATTCCATTATCCGAGGAGGATTGTTGTGGAACCTTTTCCTTGGCTGATTGATGGCCACAGATGTTAAGACCGGAGGATAGAATGAATTTTATGGGCCTTTGAACTCAACATGCTCATGGGAAAAGAGAATTGCACAGTGTTATCTGCCTTTTTCTTCATGGCCAGGCCTGCGGGAATTCAGAGAGAGAGGATAATGTTTTGTGCTGGACAAAGTTCTGGTAACATGATTTGTGCAGTATGCAAGATATTGTACAGGCCTTATGTCCTGGAAGCTAAGCAATCTTTGGGGTAGACAGGAATACGATGAGATTACTCGGGGATATCGTGTGTGACTCTTTGGGAAGCTCCAAAGGGAGACATCATACCATACGCCATCCAGTTCCTCCTCATCACTGTTACTATATACTGTACACCACAGTGATTTTACATGACGCTTCTGCTAAATAAGCAAAGGACAGGTCCTTGCCCCATGCATGAAAACTGTACCATGCAAAGGAAGGAGAAGAGGAACAGAAAAGCAAGTGTAACAAGAGATGGAACATAAGCAAATACTTTTATATGGCTTCATTCCAGTGGGAGATGAGGTCTAGGAGGAGTTAAGCCAAAGGCTTTAATCAATATTTATTTCTACGCATCAGTAATTTGTACTTGTCTGTATTTTTAATTTTCTCAAGGTGGCTTACATATTAAAAACCACAAGATAAACTGAAGTCGGATCACAGTAACACAAATAAAAGGCATCTCCATAATGAGGCATACAAGAGCCAACAGAAAATCGTTAATAAGTGGCGTACAATGCGTTCTTTTAGAACAAACAGATCTTTGGTGGCGCTTACCAGTGCTGGAATTCCACACTTAAACAACCACAATGGGAAAGGCTTTATCCTTCATACCCGCCAGTAAGATCTAAGACTAAGAAATTTGTTTCTGTGAGAGCTTTCATAGATTATACTCCACTTCTTCAAACTCTCCACGTGAGTCTGGAGAAATGAACTGTAGCCTATGAAAGGTCACAATGAAGAGCTGAAATTCTTGTTTTGTCGTTGCTGTCGTTCTAGGATTTTTATAGTTAGCATGTGTCTTTTCATTTCTTAAAACAAAACAAAGCAGGCAACCAGTTGATTGTGACGATAATCAGAACAATAACAGACTGGTACATGACACACTGAATTTTTAAATGGTCCTCCAAAGCAGCTATTTATATTGGAGGACATGCCCCACTGGGTGGGGATTTCCCCATTCCAACTCAATGGTTTAGAGAAGTTATGAAGAGCTGGTTTCTTTCATGCACTGTCAAGCTGGGGTGGAAGGCCCTACGTTCTCCACTCCCTCTCAGCAACAATCCCAGGAATCACTGTCTCCTTGCAACAATAGGTATTTGCATTTAAACAAACTGGAGTGCATTAAGTACAAAGATGCTACAGTTTGGCCCTGAAAGTTTCAGTCAGTCTATTTGGATAGATGTGGTCCCTGAGATAACATAATCTAGAAGATATATTAGAAGCAGTGTTTGTGTACAGCAGGGATGTGACAAGTATGCAGAGAAAAAGGTCTTATTTTCAACCCCCCAAGACAACCTAATAAGGCTTCCTTTTCAGGAAGAATTTTCGTCCTAGAGGATTTTCATTCCTGAGTTCCTCACCAAGAGCAAAGGTCAAGGCAATTCACATCCCTAACGTGTATACGTCTGGACACCCATACATCATTATAGGAGGATCTTCTGTTCCACTGACTCTGCAACAGAATCCATTATCTACAAGGGCTCTCAGATTTCTTTAGAGTCTGATTATTATTATTTTTAAGGGACTCTCTGACACTTTAGAGTCTCTCCTGCCCACTTTCTCCTTCTTCTCTTAGGCTCCTCCACATTTCTGAAAAATGAATTGTCAGCTACTGTTCTTATAATTTGCTGCCCGAGAGGTGCGGTTGCGGCCTTTGTCTTCTATGGCTGTCACTGCCAGCAAGCTCAGCTGTGACCCTAGGGAAAAAAAACTGGACACAGACTCTCTCTGTGCCCTTCTCCTGTTTCTTCCATATCTACACATATAGGTGAATAAATAGATAGATTCAAACCATTTATATCCCTGCAATGATCTCAATCCATTTCTTCTCTTGCCGGAGGTATTAAAATTGAGCTGTCAGAGATGTCACTATCTAGCAACTAATTAAAGGAGTTTGCACAAAGTCGACTAGAATAATAAGAAATACATATAGAACAATTTGAGTTAAATTTTGCAACGGAAATTAAAGTGCCTATATAAAGCGCCACCTAGGTTGAGAGAACAAGCTAGGAAGTGACGATGACTCATCCTTGATTTCTTTATTTCTTTTGCAAATGGAAGTGGGGTGCATGGTCAATAGAGAGAGAGCAATCATAGATATCAAGCTGTCATTTGGTAATTCTTCCTTTTTTTTTCATAAAGACAGTTATAATTGCTTGAATTCCGCTCAAGCATGCAAAAACCTGGCTGGAGAACACAGGCATGATCCCAGGCTTGTTTCGCCTTGGGGCTTGCGCTAGGCAAGACAACCACTTCACAATTAGAAGGTGATAAAATTACTGTATATCCTTTCAGAGGCATATTCTTCAAAACGGCCACATCTGCACAATCAATATACAAGAACAAAAGCAGCAACAACAGAAAAGCATTGTTCAACTCCTGAAGGCCAATCATTTCGTTTCGTTTAGTCGTTTAGTCGTGTCCGACTCTTCGTGACCCCATGGACCAGAACACGCCAGGCCCTCCTATCTTCCACTGCCTCCCGGAGTTGTGTCAAAGGCCAATCACACACACACACCCAAAGGCAAAGTAAATTGAAATTTGCAGAGATGGAAAACATGGCAGAATGTCTTTTGCCGATTAAGGCAGTTCACTTCTGTGAAGCTGCCATCTTGTCTGTTTCAGAGCATAGTCCCAAGAAGATGCTCACCAAGCAGTACGAAGCAGTGCAGCAAGCCCGGGCAGTGATTGCAGGCACCATAGATTGCTCTGAATGGACTTCTTACTCCAAGAAGAACTGGTGGAAAGGGGAGTCCTGCAGATATTCTGCCCCCCCCACTCCACCTATCCCAAGCCTTACCCCCTTTCTTGGAAAACTCCAAACAGTTGACTCATCATCAACTGAAGCCTGCATACAAGTGTTTCACATTTGCTCGTGGCCTCCTCCCTGGTACACTCCCTGTAAAACTGGCTGATGAGGTGACCTTTGGCTCCAAGAACCCTAGAGAAGGAGTTTGTGAGCATCCTGGCTCTGGTGTAGTGGATTCTGGCTCAGAGTCTTGTGCTTAGTTAAGATCTTCAAACGTAGCATCCATCAGCATTGGTCTAGTCCACTTCACTTTCCTCCAAACCTCAGTTTGAGGCTATTGTTATGACACACCAGTCTTCTCCACAGGGGCTGTCTTTTAGAGGGGTCAGATTTATGAGGAAAACATCCATAAAACTGGTGAGAGTGTGAACGTTGCTTACATATGTCTTTTAATTTGTATAACCTTCACCCCAACAAAATGTGCAAGGTTCTCTCAGGTCATCTAGAAAAGCATGCTTTGAGGGCATTTTGAACTACTCCTTTCCATTTCTGGAAAGATGTGAACACTGTTTTCTTGACCCTAACCTTTAAAGAAGTGATGGGAAAGTGTTTTTCCCATTTTGATTCTAGACCAGCAGATGGAAAGAACTGGTGTGTTCTAGGACTGATCCTGAACTTATAATTGCCGGTGGATATATCAGCTGGTATTCTGGAGGATGTCTTGATTTTTCTCCTATTCTTTATACTTTGCTTAAACAACTCATTGTCCTCATAACGCTGCCCATCACTTCAGGCCATGTTTAATATTAATCCTCATCATCATCTTAGATCTGCAGAGCTGATAGTAGCCCTGTGGATCACCAAGGCCAAATGTCAAGGAGGCACACTGGAGAATCAAACGCACAACCTCTGGCTCTGCTACCTAAACCACCCAGCGATCCAGCCGTCCTTACTCCCTTCTGTCTCCCTCATAGAGATGAGGCCTGAAGGCCACAGTTTATGATCTCGATGGCTACATTTCAGGCATAAGCTGAAAACTCCCTACTTCCTAAATCATTATGTGCTGCTTTCAACACATTTCTCAGGCTAAGCAATAGGAAGGAGAATTAACCGCTTAAACTGGAACAACTTGTCTTGGAGCCTTTTTTTATTATTTTATTGGAAGAAAAAAGTGAAGGGGCTGCAAAGCAAATAATGTTAGTTTACTCCCTGCTACGCCTGATGCACTCGACTCTTTGTTTTCCGCCCTGGCTTTGCTGAAGTTTCCCATCAATAATAATGCAAGAAGAAGAAGAAGAAGAAGAAGAAGAAGAAGAAGAAGAAGAAGAAGAAGAAGAAGAAGAAGAAGAAGAAGAAGAAGAAGAAGAAGAAGAAGATTTTATAGAGGCAGTAAGCACTGTTGTTCTTCCTTCATAACCAGGTTTCTATTAACATTTTCAATTAGAGAAAACAAAAGAATACATCAGTGAGAAAAAAAAAACATATAGGAAAAGCACAGCTATGATCACTTACTGTAGAGGACTCAAATACTCGTATGACACAGCCAAAAACTTTCTATTATCGTCTTCCTTTCTTCCTTTCTCTTTATTTCATTTAAAAAAGTGTTTTTCTCTGGCAGCGGCTAAAACAACAGCATCATTATTTCTGGTAGAGACTCCAGTCAGACATTCCATTCGAAAACTGTCATTTTACGAATGTCTAATTACTTCTCAAATACAAAGGACGGCCATGGGTCTACCATCAGTCTTGTTAGGGACGATCAAATTCAAGCCAGTGGAGTCCATCAAGTATGTTATTAGGAGTGAACCAGAAATGGGTTCTTTATCATTAGCTTTATATAAGTTTAAAAAGCATGCTTCCTTGTAATGTGCAGTTCATTATCTCACCCTACTCACTATGGAAACATCCCTTATTAAGTTCTGGCAGCAGCAGAAGTTCACTTTTTCAGCTCTTTTTATCTTCCCTCCGTGTCCTTTCTGGTATTTGGAGGTCACCTTGATTTTTCTGTTCTCTTTAAGGGTCCCCTCTGTTTCAACCAGCGCACAACAACCAGTGGGTTCCGAATAATCCTTAAAATACAATTCCTTCCTTTAAAGTTTCAGGTGGAAGCATTGTTGGTGCTTTCTGTTTGGTTTCCACCACTCCCTGTTGCATTAGCATTGCCTGCAAATGCCACTTACCTCACACACAATGGCACGAGCTTTGTGCATTTATTAAAGAAATTTGGGGACTGCCAAGAGGTTAAACTGGTGGATCAGAAATATATGAAGTGGAAACACTAGGGGGGAAAAGAAGTTGAGCCTAGGGATAAATGTATAGTTCTCACAGTGAAAGAATGAAAGTGTGTTCTTCCACAGAACTGGATTGGGAGCAGTAGAACTCAGCATGTTCGTTACTGATTTAGAGTTGATGGGGGGAGGAAGCAGTCAACACACAATTTGCTCCCTAAAACCTCAGCAGGGGCTATAATCTTCAAGGATGAAGAGCCGGATAAGGGGCAGTTCCTATAGAGAAAATGAAGGAAGGGGGCGTTCTATAGAGCAGTCGTTCTCAACCTTGGGTTCCCAAATGTTCTTGGACTAAAACTCCCAGAAGCCTTCACCACTACAGTGGACCCTTGACTTACAGACGGCTTGACTTACAGACTTTTTGACTTACAGACTTCTCTGGCCGCAAAATTTAGGTTTGACTTGCAGCCTGAGAATTGACTTACAGACCAGAAAAAAACCAAAATGGAACAAAAATGGCCTGTTACGGGATTAATCGGTTTTCAATGCACTGTAGGTCAATGGAGACTTGACTTACAGACTTTTTGACTTGAGAACCGCCTTCCAATACGGATTAAGTTCTCAAGTCAAGACCCCACTTGTAGTTGTGCTGGCCAAGTTGTCTGGGAGCTGTAGTCCAAGAACATCAGGGGACCCAAGGTTGGGAAACATTCCTCTGGAGATTTACTCTGCCTTCCCCACAGCTTCTCCATGGAGCTATATCCTGGATTTGAAATACAATGGAGAGGAGAATATCTTTAAGGTCATATAATATCCTATTTAGTTTTCTAGAGTAAGGATGGATAGTTGTGAAGGTTTCAAACAGAGAGAGATGATGTAAGGCATTGCCAATTTTGGGTAAAGCATTCCCTGGTTCAGTCCACAAAGTGTCCCTAAGCCAGTGGCCACTCCTGTCCCACACTCACTCTAGACCAGTGGTTCTTAACCTTTGTTACTCGGATGTTTTTGAACTGCAACTCCCAGAAACCCCAGCCAGCACAGTTGGTGGTGAAGGCTTCTGGGAGTTGCAGTCCAAAACTCCTGAGTAACCCAAGGTTAAGAACCAGTGCTCTAGACCACATGGACTTGACTTCCAAACCAATTTAGGGTTGACAAGTTATTTTTTTAAATTCAAGAACTAGATCCTATGGAGATTTCTATATTTATCTTGGAGGAGGGGTTGCTGATGGGTGATGGTGGTCAGGAGCACTGAAGATGGTCCAGGACCTACATGATTACCCTGGAAAGATCACATGTAGGGATTGTGCAATTCCCATTCATGTTCTCAAGTATGGAAAAGTGGGTGTGTGTTTTCCAAAACAAATTAAAAAAAAAACAGGAATTTCAACAACTGCTGATTTGTTGACAGCAAGGATTATCTCTTTTGATAAAATCAGTTTTGATGACAGCATATTCTGAGTGCAGTCAAGAGCTGATTTCATCAAGATAATAGACTAAGTATATCTGACAAGCAGAGTTTGGTCAACAAAATGATTTGTTGTTACATTTCTCAGCTACGCAAACAGCATCTTCCTCCACACTTGTTTCATACAGTTTAGTTTTTTCTCTCTCTCTCTCTTTCATTTCAAGAGGTTGATTTGCTTCTTGTTTTTTCTCTTTTTTTTACGCAGTCTATCTTTGTCTCCACTAGAAGAGAGCTCTTGAAACATCCATTTTCAACCATCCTCTTGAAAAACAAATGTTCACGTAAGCATAGGGCACAATTAAGTTCCAAGTATTGCGAACCTTGGTCATTAGAGAGCCATCCCAAAACATTTTCTGTTCAAGACAATGATAGTGTACGTCTTACTCTTTGCTGAGGAATCAGCTCAGGATACGTCATACATAATATGCCATATACATATTTTTTCAACTCAAAAATAGGAAGTTGTAAGGTTTTTCATTATTTATTAATTTATCATTCAACATGTTCACACCTCCAGAGGCACTTGATGAGACAAAATCTACCTTTCCTAAAGATTTTGTGCATTTATGAGCATCTGGCCATTTTATGAGCATGCATAACATAATCTCCTTTAAATGTGAATGACTAAATGTGAATGAAGGTTTGGGGGGGGGGGAAGTGCACACATACCCACTTAAGTCCTTGGGTGCAAATGTGTAAATGAGGTGAAGAACTGCAAAAGCAACAAAGCACCTATGCTTTTTTGAAAAGCCTAACAGCCCCCCCTTCATGGATTGTAGTAGTCTACTTCTTCGGACAGTGTCATTGAAGCGACCAACATGAATTTGGCCCAGCTCCGGGAGGCAGTGGAAGACAGGACGGCCTGGCGTGCTCTGGTCCATGGGGTCACAAAGAGTCGGACATGACTAAACGACTAAACAACAACAACAACAACTTATTCAAATGCATTTTTTCTGCTGCAGACTAGAAACTTATATGGCTACCTTCTGAAATAAATAAAGGTGTACATTATGGAAAATGCATTGATGTTAACATTGCATGCACATATGTGTATAAATCTCAACATCCAAGCAATGCCTGACAACTCAGTATGAAATAAAGATAGGAAAAAATGAAGGTGAGGTTTAGAAAAACAAAACAAAATTGGAACAGAAAGATTTGCACACTCTTTGCACAGGGGAGTTGACAGGAGGGGCAACGAAGGGCGTTTCCCCCCCCCCTTTTCTTTCTTTTGTCTTAAAGATCCGGTCAAGTACCTGCCCATAGATTTGGCAGAGGTACAGAGGAAATGTTTAATTTGCCATTATCCTGAAATGGTGCTCTCCTTAAGCCACTTCACGATATGGCAAAGTGACAGCAGCAGACAATTTGACAACTGCCAGGCTTGGTTTGGTTCATTTCCAGCCATCGCATCAAGGTGGAAATGAACCAAATTAGATTAATCCTGCCCACACCAAAGAAGTAAAAGCCCCTGACAGGGACTCAGAAAGGTGGAGGTGGGAACACTCTGGGGGCAGTTTGGTTCACTCCAGCAAACATACTTTGTGATCACCAGAAAAAGAAGCAAACCAACTCATGCTTGCAGTGGAGAAAACAGTGGGCTACACACCCATTTGATCACGGCGTACACTACACAGAACCATTTGTGTACCTTTGGAGAAACTCAAAAGAATTGCCATTGAATAGAAGGAGGCATAATTGCTTACATGTTTTTGCTACTGTCTTTCACAAAAAAGAGAGGCTAATTCTGAGGGCTGTGGGGAAATTATGTCACACTGGCTGATGACTTAATTTTTCTTATAATAGGGCATCGATATTAAAAGGGAGGATTAGGTTTACGAGAGGGTAGCAACAAAATTAGAGATGTGTTAGGGTGCTTGAATTCAGACTGGTTCAGATCCCAATCAGTTGGGATCTGAATCCCAATTCAGCTGGGATCTGAATCTCAGTTCAGTTGGGATCTGATCCGCTTTGGATTTGATCTGAATCAGCCCATTCCACTTGGGATTCGGGACTGAGCTTGAATCAGTTGTGCAGCCCTAAATAAAAGTCAGTGTCTCAGAATATACTTCCTTTGAACATGCTATTGACACCATCATAACAGGAGTTACAGAGTTGTAACAGCTCCATAAGGTATTTCCAAAGTGCACAATACCTTATGTAACATGTGATCTTTGAATTGCAGCTTCACACATGGCAAGCAAAGAGTGAAACTAACAAAGAGCTATTTCATCTTCTGAAATAGCTTTTGAATATGCAGCTGCATCATAGTTACAAAGGTGTCTCTTTAAAAAAAAACATATGCCTGAACTATGCCTGATTCAGATTCACCAAAGCATGTATAGTTACATTCAGCCAGCTGCTTCTCTTCAGCAAGGTGATGTAACTGTGACATTAACCTCATCATTCAAACTGAGCATTGTTGTCTCAGTGGATACATGCTAGATCTAAAGTGTCTTGGCCAGTGGGGGGGAAGGGGGGGCGGACAGCCGCTGTTCCTTTGTTTCGGCTCCACCTCTGCAGGCTGCACTAAGCCCCCAAATGACCACTTGTTAAAAGAGCAAAGAGGAAATGCCTGGATAAGCACGTTCACAGTTTCTTTAATCCTGGGCTCCAAGAGGTTAAAAAAACAAACAAAGAAACAAAAAAAAATAAACAGTGATTCTGGCATCACTGAGGGCCAACCAACCAAACAATCAATCACATTTTTTTGCATTTTTTCTTTCCTTAAGAACATAAG
This sequence comes from Pogona vitticeps, assembly GCF_051106095.1. NCBI lineage: Eukaryota > Metazoa > Chordata > Lepidosauria > Squamata > Agamidae > Pogona > Pogona vitticeps. The sequence continues at coordinate 22,758,167 of NC_135790.1, forward strand.
AAGGGCCCCTCTAGTCCAGCATCCTGTATGCCACAGTGGCTTCACCAGATGTCTCTGGGAGCACACGAGACCACTAGATTTAACAGTCTCCTGACCCCCCCTCCCCTGCATCTGGCATTTGGAGGTACCTTCCTTTTAAGTCTGGAGATTATACATCCTCATCATGGTTTGTCACCTGTGATGGGCTTTTCCTCCAGAAATCTGTCCAATCCCCTTTTAAAGGCCTGTAGGCCAGAAGCCATCACCACATCCTGTGGCAAGGAGTTCCACAGACTAACAACATGCTTGTTAAAAGAAATATTCTCTTTTGTCTGTTCTCCCTCTCCCAACAATCCACTGGAGTGGATGTCCCCTGGTTCTGGTATTGCATGGGAGGGAAAAGAGCTTCCCTCTATCCACTTTATCCATCCCCTGCATAATTCTGTATGTCTCCATCATGTCCCCCCCTCAGGCACCTTTTCTCAAGACTAAAGAGCCCCAGACGCTGTAGCCTTTCCTCATCAGGGAGGTCCCCCAGCCCAGTCCTCATTTGAGACGCTCTCTTCTGCACCTTTTCTAGTTCCATTAAGTCTTTTTTTGAGTTGCAGTGACCTGAACTGTACGCACTCCAAGTGCGGCCTTACCATCGTTTTGTGCAACAGCATTATAAGGCTGGCTGTTTTATTTTCAATCCCCCTTTTTGAAAAAGAGTCCTCATTCTTCCAAAAATGCTCCTGGCAGACCATATGCCCCCACAGGATGTACCTTGCCCATCCCTGTTTTTGACCCACTGTTTTATGACTGGTAGAAGAACCCACCATGAAATTATTCAGTCCACTGCAAGTATCACAGTGGATGAAACAACATTTGTAGAATGGGGTGTGTGGATATGAATGCTGTCAGGGTTAAGAATTTTTTTAAAAAAACATGGTGCCTCAAGCCTAGAGATACCTGGTTTCAGTGAGGACAATAAATACGGCACCCACTTTAGCTCCAAGTGTGTTTGGGATCACGGATCGATGGCACATCTATGAATATGACAGCATTACGTAGACCATCAGATTTAACCATGGAGCAGCGGAAGGCAAAAAAAGGTTTTTTCAGAGATGACTTACAAGTTTGACCCTTCATTCCCTGAGGTCACCATGAGAGAACAACCCAGAAACATCCTTTTGTGCCAGATTCTCTCGTGAAGTGAAGGCATGCCATAAAAACGAAAATAATGGTGTTGCACCTACTGTGTAACCACCTGTCACTAAATTTATGAACAATTAAGGAAGTGAAAGTACTTCCCAGGGAGTGATTTGCATCTGCTATAAAATGCTCATTTTGTTTGAAAATATAATGGGAAAACAATTCTCTCATTCCCACTCCCTTCTTCTCTTATTTAATTTAGCATTTGTAGTAATTAATCAGGTATGTTGGGGACCTCCACCCCCCTTCCTTTTACAAATTTATGATACCCTTCGTATGCAACGGATAAACAATGCTCCGTGGAGGGCGGTAGCCTTCGTACAGCTTTGGATGTGACGACCCAAAGCGAGACGCGACACAATGGCCGCCAGTGCTTTGCAGGTAGACCTCAGCCCTTCTGTTGCAAACCACGAGCCGCTGGCACTTGCATTGAAAGATGAGTTTCATTACCCGTACAAGGACTTTTCTGTATCCTTCGGCTGCTCCCAGACAAGAGGAGGGGCTGGCGCTCGGTGGTGCACGCATGCTTTGCATGTAGACAAGGGGCCCCCATGTTCAGTGCTCAACATTTCCACAATGAAGGAGATCAGCAAGGAGTACTGTCAAAAACCTTTCTCCAAAAGCTTTTCTCAAGTGAAGTATATGTGGGAGATATGGAGAAGAACCTGAAGTGTACTATGTTTCCTACTGTGCTGGTGCTCTCTCCCCATCCCCCCGGGCCCCCCGTTCCTCCCTGAGTTAGCAAAAATTATCTGTCAGATTACAACCCTAAATCCTGCTTTTGGGTTTCGGGTGTTTTTGAGCTCCCGAGCCATAAATGGGACACTTCCAAGCTTTGTTTGTTTGCTTGACTCAAAATTTATCAATGGGTTCACTCAGCGTGCAGATTGGAAGAGTGGTGGAAGTGAGGGGAGGTGGCTGCCATCTTGGTAGTATCATGAAAATTCCCTCAGGTCCATGTGAGGCAAGCAGGCCTCGGCTTGACTGGAGGATTTCCAGAGCCTACTTAGGGAGCAGAGAGTGTGGTACCAGCCAAGGCAGACTTCAATGTTACATTCCCCCCTATATATAGTAGGAACCCCCTATCCACGGAATCAGTATCCACTAAGTCACTTATCTGCTGAGTGGAAATACTAAATAACACACCTGCCCCCCCCCCCGAAATACATATTTGTACAACCAATGAGATAACTGTTATGTGCCGGTTGTGGGATCAGCCAAACATATTGGGCAATCTCCGCAGACCATCACTCCCAACAGGATACCAGACTGTCAATTCTATTTGGCATAAGTTTTTCCAGGTTTATCTACCAGAAGTGGCCACTAGAGGGGTCCAGAGGCCATGCAAGTATCATGTTTGATACAGTACTTCCCCGTTTTTTGACATTGGGGGGGGGGGACTTGGAACCGAGACCCAGGCTTGGTCCACAAGATCCAAATTAGTTTGCAAACTTCACTTTTGCTCACAGTGGCAACTTAAGGATGGGTTTAAGTTTCAAAGCAACATCTCTGTTGTTAACCAGAACTATTTTTTTGCAGGAATAGCTTATCCTCATCTGGAAGCAGATTAAGCAATGCCAGCTGTAGTTTCAACTTAACCTTGTGCTGTAAAGAATAGCAATAAAAAAAAGGGAAAGAATTCTTTTTAAATCCTTCAGTGTTTCCAGGTACGCAATGCAAGTTCCTCATCTCCAAATTCACCTTGTAATGTCAGCAAACACACATCTGAAAGCCACTGTTTCAGGGAGATAATGCTAGCTGAAGTGGGCCAGTGGTATGACTCAGTATAAGGCAGCCCATCAGACATATATTTTGCATTGAGGAGAACAAGTAATTTAGTGAGGTTTTTTTCACCTTCCCACTCTGAAGTATAAATGATTGAAAATTAAGATTTGTTAAATGCCAACCTTGGAGTTAATCCACACACCTCTTAAGACTCCTGTGCCAATAGGAGCTTGGTCATCTTTTTCGATTTTACACTTTCCTAATATTCTGTAAAAGCTCTCAACATTAAAAAAAAATTACAGAACCCATTTTTAAAATGTGGAGTTTTGAGAACCTACTCGAAATTTGTCTTTAAATGCAAATTCCCGAGTGGCCTTTAAAATGGCAAATTAATGAGGAAAGGGGACAGAATGTTCCATACAGACCTTTTCTGCATTATTATTTCCTTTACCTTTTTGGCTTGGTCAGAGATGGAATTGGAATCAATCTTGTCACCAGCCTCTTTTGCTACCCTAGCAGGCAATTTTCTGAAGATCTTTTCCTTTCAAAGGTCCCTGCATCGCTTCCCCGGGCTTCGTTTTAATGGTGCCAACTTTAATTGATTTTCGCTGTTTATTTTTAATTCTTTTCCCTCCCTCCCCTTGTGAGCTTCGCAGCAGTCAGAGCGCAGCTTAATAAAACATTCTGATGCTGGCTAGACCCATTTCCCTCCTGCTACCACCTCCACAGACATCTAAGGAGAAGTAGATTTTTAAAACAGCATTTTTTAAAAAGCTGTTGACATTGTTTATTTTGCAATTTATTTACTGGCAGGAAGACTTCACATTTCTAAAGCAAGGTTTTTTGCTGCAACCCTTACTTTCTTCACCGTTTATTCATTTTTTTTTTTAAAAAATACTGCTTCAAAACCAGCTACCCTGCTTACACTATGGATTCCCAAAGGGATGTTTATTTGAACCTGAATACTGTTTAAAGCAAAGGCATGAAAAACTAAGCATTGCTATGGGACTGTGGCCCTCCAGATACTGATGCACCATTACTCCGGTGACTTCTCAGACTGGCTTGGGCTCATGGAAAGTGGAGGCCAGGAATGTCTAGAGGGCCACAGGTTCACCAGTCCAAGCCAGGAAGGCCATGATGATACATCATACCAGGGATGGGGACTAAAGTCACATGACTCACTCGCAAGTCAGACTTAAGTCACATCAGTGACTCAACTAAAACTCAACTCAGGTTTTTCCCCTCCCAATGACTCAGACTTGGCTCATGACTTCTGGGGGGGGGGAACGACTTGTTTTTAATAGGGACTCAGACTTGGGACTTGATACCAAAGACTTGGAGTCAGACCCAAAGTCTTGCCAGCATCCCTATATCACATAAAAGTATGACTATTAGATACTGTCTCTCCCTTAAGGAATTAGTTTGTACGTTGTCCACTAGGCTCCTGTCAACACTCTTTAAAAAAAACAAACCATACAATAATGTTTGCTGTGATCAATATTTTAAAAATTGCCTTGATTACTGTTACACAAACAGATCTTGCAAAATAAAATAATAATTGCCTGAAAATAACTATCAATTGAGCACAAGTAAATACAAGAGTGAGTCACAGGGGTCAGTGAGTGCTGTTGTGAAAGCAGACAAAAGATCAGCATAGCAGGGGGAGAGAAATGTTTGGTTGAAGGAAGACAGAGGAAGAAGAGAGAAAGGGCATGCATGTGCATGTCAGCTATTGCTCATGTGCATTATGTTTGTGCTGAACTGATGGCTTTCAAACTCAGACAAAGCCGTGCCCTATACATCTGCCAGTACTATACCTATTACGGTTAGCAAAGCCAGATAGGAATTCTTGGTTGCAATCTAAAATGGCCTTAAACCCAGCCTTTTCACTAGGTGACACAATGTGGTCAGCTAGTCCTACATCACCTATTGTTGTTGTTGTTTAGTCGTTTAGTCGTGTCTGACTCTTTGTGACCCCATGGACCAGAGCACGCCAGACCCTCCTGTCTTCCACTGCCTCCCGGAGTTGGGTCAAATTCATGTTGGTTGCTTCCATGACACTGTCCAGCCATTTCATCCTCTGTCGTCCCCTTCTCCTCTCGCCCTCACACTTTCCCAACATCAAGGTCTTTTCCAGGGAGTCTTCTCTTCTCACCATACCCCAGAGTAATTGTTATGATAGATGGGAGATAGAAGAGAGGAGCCAGTCCACTGGAACAAGACCAGTGCTTCTGGCCTTAAAGAGGATTTACAAAGGATCACAGGAAGCTGCCTTTGCTCTCTCCAGTTTGGTATTACCTAGATGAAGAACATCTTGACTATGGGCAAGCCTCTGCCGGGGAAGGTTTTCAAGCCCTACCTGGATGCACAAGGGACTGAACCTAGCTCTGGCATTGAGCTATGGCTCTTGGTTGTCCCTCAACACATTAGCTGACTCTGCAATTGCCTTTCTCATGCAGGTTTCATAAATGGGGTGTTATATAACAGCGAGCGTAACAGCTCATTAAAAACATCAGCAACTTCATTTCCATAGAACATTAATTCAACAACAGATCTGTTTGTACTTATTAGAGAACAGTTGCATCTCAAACACATTCAGAAAACATCCACTACCCGAGAAAGCTGTGCCTGGCTACGTAGGAAGGAAGTCATATACAGTGGTGCCTCGCTTAACGAGCGCTTCGGTTAACGACGAATCTGCATAGCGATGATTTTTTTGCGATTGTTTTTGCGATTGCATTGCGATGTTTTAAATGGTAAAATATCGCTTTGCAATGATCGGTAAGCTGTTTCACTTACCGATTTTTGCATAGCGATGTTTTTAGAACAGCTGATCAGCGGTTCCAAAATGGCCGTCGGGTAAATAAAATGGCCGCCTGCTGTGTTTTTGCCCGGGTTCCTCGCTTACCGGGCCGCGAAAATGGCGGCTGTATGGAGGATGAGTTTTTTGCCCATAGGAATGCATTAAATGGGTTTTAATGCATTCCTGTGGGCTTTTTTCCTGCATAGTGACGAATCCGTATAGCGACAATTTTTGCTGCACGGATTATCATCGCTATGCAGGGCACCACTGTACTGTTATTCTATATTCTTGTGAGCACCGGGGCTGCATTAAATTTACATTTCCAACATTGCAGTCTTGTTTGCCAACTCTGAAGGTGCACCTCTTCTCCTGCATTTCAGTTCAACTTTGTAGGTGGTATTAAGTTTGCCCTCTACTCCTGCCATTTAAAAACAAATTATTGTGGGATCTTGTCACTTTTTCAGAGCTCTGCTATAGAGTCTAGATTACAGATCGGCACGAACTGTTCGTGCTGGTTTGTCCTTTGGATGTACTGTATAGGTGTTTGGTGTTTTCAAGCCCCTCCTCCTCCAGTGGATACCCACTCAGAGGCAGCACCCGGAGGACATGGGGCGGGGAAGCTGAGGTGCTGCCTCTGGGTGGGTGTCCTCTGGAGAAGGAGGGGCTGGATCCACTGAATACCAGATTCTTAGAAGGATGAACTGGCAGGGACCTCTGAAGTGATTGTTTGTGCCCATCTCTAGTACAGACCATGAGTGGGCAATTTCAGTGAATCCAGGATTTCTGTCCCCAACACTGAGGGCAACACGACCCACCAAAATGCCACCGCCCAACTCTGAAGTGGATAGAAAAGCTCTCTGCAGTTTTGCAAAACTGGTGTTTGGGTTTAATTAGTATAGGGGTGCCAACTCTAGCCTAGTGCAAGGGTAAATTGCTGCTCCTAGAGGCTTCTCAGAACAATTTGCCTGGGTTTTTATTTTTATTTTGGCAGGAAAAGGGAGCCTGAGAACAGCTTTGAAGGTGGAGCTGCACATAATCCCAGGAATCAACTTTCCCCACCTTCCCTCTAAAGCATTTTATTTTATTTTATATCATTTGAAGGTCCCCTTTTTTTCTCCCAGTAAGGGGCCCAAGGCGGATTATAATGTCTAAAAAACAAGTGACACTAAAAGCACAATAAATTGCAAAGTAGCAAACAATTAAGTATGCAGTAATAATTAAAAATCCATTCATTCATTCATTCATTCAAAAGCATTTGAAATTTTAAAAAAGACATTTAGGAAAACAAGCAAACAAGGGGACTGAGCCATAGGTATTAAAAGCCTAACTGCCTTCAACCATCAGCAGAAGAATAAAGGGTGGGGTAGCTAACCTAACCTCTGGAGGGAGAGCATTTCGCAACCGAGGAGCAGCCACAGAGAAGGCCCTTCTCTTCAACAAACATGCCTGCGATGATAATGGCTCCATAGTCTCCAGACTCTCATTGCGGCTGAAACGTGTCTTCATAGGAGCAGGGAAACAGGGTTACAATGATCAGCTCAGCACCTTGTAGCTCCCACCTTGACAATCCACCGGCAGGCTTAATTACCTTCACTAGCTCCTCCCCAGTCGCTCTCAGCCCTCAGTTGAGCTCCAGTTCTGCCCACTGAGCCACCAGTGTCTCCAGTCCAGGGCTAGGGTTGAGTGTTCAACGTTAATCCAGCCAGCTAACACTCATTGGAGAAGGCCAGGAATGCTGATGAAAGTCCCCAAATCCTAGCACTTTGCTTTGGTCCTGCAGGCTGGCGGTGGTGCCTCTTCCTCCACAGGTATTGTTTCTAAGTTGGTCTGCACCCCTTTTCTATCATTGCAGGGTCCCAGATGGGGCAACCGGATGGAGTGACAACCATCATTCCTCAACCACATCCTTCACCTGAGGCGAAGTGGGGCCCTTCACCTGTTCATGAGTCCAGAAGCAGCAGCGGCTGGTCCTTGCTGAGGACGCAGAAGATGGGAGGGGGCTCCTCAGCAGCCTCAACCCATCCCTCCACCTCTTAAGTCTTTTGAGGATGGTGAGTTTTCCTCCACCATTGCATAGGCATCCTTCAGTCTCGAGAGACTATGGTAACATGCTCTGAATCGAGGAGTGTCCTCTCCAGAGCATGAAGCCCGGGTAAGGTAATATGGAGGATAGGCTGTTACCCAAGCAGCAGATCCCCCCTCTCCACATTGCTGAAATGGTCCAATGGAAAGGCAAGAGCCAATACGACTGGTTCCAGCAACGTCGCAGGAGTTGGCAGAACAACACATGCTGCCTTCGGGACTCCAGCTCCAGATTTTGCCTCGAGGGGGTTAACTCCTGAAGCCTTTTCCATGAGTGGATATAGCCACAAGGCAGTGGAGGTTTGAAATTGGAGTTTTCCTTCTCCTGGATGGGCTGCCTTCCATGGCTGACGAGCCCCACCTACCCCTCCACCACCTCCTCCCCTTAAGCCTGGCTCCCACCATTCTCTCCTGGCTCCAGCCTCGCCCACCTTTGGTCTCCCACCTCAGACCCCATTCCCAGCTTCCATGCCCTCAGGGCCACTCTGCTGCCAGAATCTCCAGGAAATCTTCCAGGGAGCACAGGTCCAAGAATCTGAGCACTCCCCTCATAGCAAGTCTACGCTGAGCATGGCTATGCCCCGCTCTGCGGTGTGCCATCTTCTGACTTACTAAATTGCACTCTTTTTGTCTGTTTTCTTCTAAGGAGGAAGATTATGAAAATGGTGCTTGTTTGGAATCATCAGAGGCACAGAAGCGCAGCTTCCTCACATCCACTGGTTCTGCAGAAGCTGATCCAGTTTCAATTCTGCACGCATAAGAGGTGAGATGGCAGCTAGATGGGGGATGATAGGAGGGAGAACGAGAGGAAAAATCCCAAACCTAATAATGACTTGTGTAAAGAAAACATATAAACGTATATACAAAGAGTCTTCGGTGACTTACATTTTGCTTACATTAAATTATACCCTTGGTTGCTTTCCATCTCCCTGTCTCTTTCTCCCTCTCTCTCTCTCGCACAGCCATCAATCCTCTCATGACAAAATAGCCAATGGATTAAAAAAAAAAAAACCTTCTCCATTTTGGCATCCTGCCATCCCAGCTCTTATAAACCGTTGTTAACTGCTGTAATGAACCAATCCAGGAGACATATTAATAATGACATGAAGAGACATATTTATTGTTGATTGTTGAGTCCATGGCAGATTTATCGCCAGGCTTCTACTGGGAAAGGCTGGGCTTTGCAGTGGTGCAATTAAAAACAAATTGAATGCAGGGACAAAGAATCAATAATCTAACCGGGCAACTTTTACGTTTTGCAAAATACAAATATAAATTAATTGACGTGAACACGGCTGCTAACGGGTCATTAATGCCTTGTTGGCTAGCCAATGGGAGCATAAAAGGCATCCCATTAGGCTGATTAGCCTAACCTCGTGCTAAGTGCTGCTTCAGTTTGTGTTTGCTGGTATTTCTGTTAAAGGTTCCAAAGCCTTTCCGGTACAACAAATCTTGGATAGCCTTTTCCAGCTTAGAAAATTAATGGTGAAGGGACAGAGGCAGCTGTGGTGGGAGAGAAGGGCTGGAACTCTCCATCTGGACCCAAAAGTCTTCCAACAGTATCTTTTGCATAACTCCAGGTCTACTTCTCTGTTTGAGGATATATATATATATATGTATATAACTTGTGCCTAATACTGAAAATTGACTTACATCTCCAGTCCATTAGCTTTCTACATAAAATATTGAAAGTGGCTAATAACCTCCATTGAACACCATATACGATATAAAACTTATTAAAACGCTAAAGCAGTAATTGCATTAAAAGCAACCAAAAGCAGGAGCCGCATGAAAAAAAAAAAGTCCTGGCATCAAAGTATAATATATAGCAGCTGATCAAAAATCAAAAGCTTATTAAAATAATTGAAATCTTAACTACCTTGTGAGAGTGAGTAATGACAAAAGCCAGAAATATCTTCCCTGGAAGAGTTTTCTATCCCTCATAGGTAGCATTACCAAAGGGGAAAAGAAGCCCTACATCTAATATCCAATTGCTAGCAACCAATGCAATTGAACTGCCTGTCTCAGCAGTGCCCTATACAGAAATGTGGGATATTTTTTAAAAAGATGTTAACATTAAGCATAGTCCAGGCTGGCTCATACATGCATCTCCTGCTGGTGCAACTGCCTGAGACAGCAGGCTGGCTTCCCTTCCAGGAGTTGGGCTCACCGCCTCGGCGCATGCCCCCGCTCCCCTGCTGATAGGTGGGCGCATGCATAGAGGGCAGCCGGCCCAGCTTCTGGAAGGCAAGCTGGCCTACTGTGTCTGCCCATGTGCCTACCTATCAGCTGGGTGGTGGGTGCAAGCACACAGATAGCAGTAGGGCTTCCCTGCCCAGATGCCACATGACCCGGAATCGAGTTATACTTATGCCAACACATATCTCAAACTATTGCTCTAATGTAAATGAGCCCTAAGCTATACTCCATGCTCGCCTCGTGGCAGAAGCCGATCCTCGTCTTCTGATTCCCTCCAGCTTCAATTGCAAGCAGGAAGAACGGAGGGGAGGGAAAAGCGTGTAGAGGCTCTGACGGAGGCGAGCATACATGCCAAAATGATTTAAAATAATCATATTCACAATCAAGTTAAAATAAACAACTCCTCCTGGCTGTTTAAAATACATCACTTTTTGAACAGAAACACACACTTCCCAGTTTAAAAAAAATGTACACAGTTGTACATCATGTAAACAGATTTTCTGAATCAATTTCAAGCACGCTAAACCCAACACAACCCCAGGAGTATCTCAACAAGTAACCAAGCTCATAGACAGAGAGAGCTGCCTGCGTGGCTTTTGTGCTGGCTTTTGTGTATGTCAGTGTTAGGTCTATGCTGCCATCTGGGGCAAGACACAACATGCAGAGAAGCATTGCAACTCATGAGCCTTCTTGCTGCACAGCCCCGGCAGCACTGACACAAAGCCTGGGGGGTGGAGAGAGAAACACCTCTACTAACTGTTGCCCCCACCCCCAAATGACATCAGAAGAGCCCACTCCTTTGTCATGAGAGGGACCCACTCTCTAACTGCAGATTTGCTCTGAAATTGCAAGGAATGGGGTGCTGCCTATGTGGCCACTGCACCTGAAGCAAAAGTTAAAATTCTCCCTCTCTCTTAGAGGCAATCCCTATGGTCTCTAAGAAGGTCAGTCATGCAACTCAAATGACACAGGATCTAATACTTTCTTCAAATTGTATCTTTTTTTAAGAGGAAGGAAGGGAGGGAGGGAGGGAGGGAGGGAGGGAGGGAGGAAGGAAGGAAGAAATAAAGAAAGAAAGAAAGAAAGAAAGAAAGAAAGAAAGAAAGAAAGAAAGAAAGAAAGAAAGAAAGAAAGAAAGAAAGAAAGAAAGAAAGAAAAGAAAAGAAAGATGTCCTTTTCCCTGGTGCTTGAAATCTGAAGCTGTCAAGGAGTAGCTATAATAAATGAAGGATAATCATAGGGAAGTGAAGTGTAAAGTGGAGTAGCAGAATAGCATTGGAGAGAGGGAAGCAAGGCCACTGGGGAGGCAAGGAAATCCAGAAGCTGAGATCAACCATCCTTCCTACTTAAGGTTTGAGAGTCTATACACTTCAGCATCCTTTTCGCCTCCCTCTAAACTACAGAAAGAGTCTTGGGGTACGATTCTAAGCAGGCGAGATGGTTACCTTTTTCAGGCTAAGGATGCGGGAAATTACTTAGGACTGTTTTCTGTCTGGCCTGACGTTTTGCTAGTACAGCTGTTGTGTCCCTAGACTGGGTCGAGCATAACTCAGCTCCTTCCTTGTCTACCCTCTCCTTCACCTTTTTGGTTCTACTCTTGGGGAAGCTCAATAGCATAGCAGTTCCACTGGTAGATCCCTCTGCTGGCAGATCTCTTATCCAACAGAATATCCAACTCTCAGCACAAAAGAATTTCTGCAAGCAATAGATAGGCTTCTGTCTATTCCTAAACTCCTGTGTCAGGTGCAACTTGGAGGTAGATTGGATTGACATTCATTTACTTTTCACCATGGACAAATTTCTTCCCACTTTTAACGCCTTGCTTTCTCATCTCAAGAGTCTGTTTTTGTTTTTCCATCTGCGTGGATTTTTATTTTTAATGAATGACTTGGTTGCAAGCCAGCATTGTTATTTTGGACATGACAAAGACACGGGTCATCATCTAAAAGGCAAAACTTAGGATCTGTACATTAGTCTCCTTTTTCAGCATCCTTACCCTGATGATTCCTACAGAAGCAAAGAACTTCTTCAAAGCCTAGTACAATTCTGTTTATCATCTATGATTTTTTTAAAAAAAACTAAAATACTTGATTCTTGCTTTTGTGATGAGGAAGAAATAAAAATTTTAAAAGAAGGCCATTGAGCCTAGAAATGTCTAATTTAGTTCAATGTGCTGGAGGAGGTATGTAGCCTCAAGGTTTTTTTTTTAATTTATTTATTTATTTATCTATCTATCTATCTATCTATCTATCTATCTATCTATCTATCTATCTATCTATCTATCTATCTATCTATCTATCTATCTATCTATCTATCTATCTATCTATTTATTTATGGAAAGTAAGTTCTACTTGAGTAAGATCACTTAATAGAAATGTTCAAAATACTGCAAATAGATCCTTTTTAAAAAGAGAATATAAACACATCAAGATTGTCTAAGCAGATGGTTCCAATGCTGTTGTCAGGACATAAGATTCCAAATCAAGGGGGGGGGTGATACATACAGTATAAGGAAAGGAAAGAATTTCCCTTGAATAACTCTTCTTCAGCTTTAAGAAGCCTGAGGGCTGCAGCCATAGTCATTTGAGGCTAAATAGGCTACAAGATCTCCATTAGCTGTAACAATTCTTCATAGTAATTTGTTAGTGGGATCACACAACCACACATGCCAATTGTTACAGCAACCAACATGCGAAATGTACACAATTCCTGCACCTAGACATATTCCTCATACATGTTGTGGAGTGATTGTTTATTTTCCCATATGGCCCATCTAAAGTAACCCCTGTGAAATATTGGTTCAGCCCAAAGGGTTGGGAATAAGAACGAGCAGGGCTGTAAGTAAGAGATTTGAATCAGAAAGAGTAGAAGAACTGACAAGGTTAGACCAGCTATTGTTATTTGGACTGCTAAGGCCCTTTGACAACTTGGTCTTCCTATATGTTTGTGTTGGAGGGGTGAATCCAAATAGTGAATTCATGTATATGCCTTTGAATTGAAATTTTATTCCAGGGTTTTGAAGATTGTGCATGTGGAGTTGCTGCTTCTCTGCTCTGGACACCCATGGTGTGTTGCCAGAATTGCCCACTAGAGGGAATCAGAGACTATGCTATATAGAGAGTTTCCATAGCATCCACAGGGGTGGGGCTTAGAAATGAACGACCACCACCACCACCACTTTTAACTGTGGTCCTATTGTACTAATGATCAGAGTGTGAGGAAATCTCCAGAGCTGTGATATTATCAGCCTGTAAAAATGAATACAAATAAAAAGCCAGCAAATGGAGAGGGGCATATATATATACACACACACAAATGCACATTGTGACCTCAGTCTGACCCTCCCTTGCAGCTCATTGGTTGGAGTGTTGAGGGACAATCTTGGGCCATATTGTGAGGTTCAACTAGGGAGGTTCACAGACAACACTTCCTTCCATGGGACCCACAGCTCAGTCTACTCAGTCTACTCCCCCACCCCCAGTTCAAATATTTCTAACATTGCAAGTGGCATATGGGAGACAGGAAAGATACACTGTGGTGCCATTCTGCCATGTAGCCACTCTGGAATTACACGAATACTCCAGGATTCAATCCATTTTTGCACATCCGAAGACAATGCCATACTGCCTAGCATGGCATAAACAGAGCGAATTTCAAACCAACAGGTAGGTAATGTTATTTATTTATTTATTTATTTATTTATTTATTCATTCATTCATTCATTCATTCATTCATTCATTCATTCATTCATTCATTCATTGGATTTCTGTCCCTCCCATCTAGACCAAAGGTCTACTCTGGGCGGTTTCCAAAATTAAAAACAATAAAACCAAAAATATATATTATAGGTCCAAGATGGCGAAGTATATGAAATTAAGACATGGCAGGAGGGAAAACCTGCACAAATAGCCAGGTTTTAAATCTATTCTTGAAAACACGCAGAGAGGGAGCCAGGCGGATCTCCACTGGCAAGTTGTTCCAAAGGCAAGGGGCCACTGCCAAGAAGACCCTGTTCCTCATCCTTTCCCTCTGGACCTCCCTCAGCGTTGGGCCCCTCAGCCGCCCAGCCTGGCTGGAATGAGTGACTCTGGCAGAACTCGGTGGGAGAAGGTGCTCTGCCAGATGTTAGAGTGGAAAAGAGATGAAAGGCCATTTAGAGATGGTATCTGTGATCAGAATGTCAGAGAACACAAGATATACAGACTAAACATCTCCCCTAGAAAACAAGGAAGTGACATGTCTGTAGTGAGAATCCAAGAAAACAGGGTCTAAGGCAAAGATGCCCAGCTGAGCCATTTTAGAGCTTCGTATGGCGCCGTCTTCCACAGCCAAGAAGAGCGCAACAAAAGAGGAAGCAGATGTTACCGTTCAGACTGAAGTTCATAAACAACAGAAGAGCTCATGAGCTTCTGAATGGGAATGTGAGTATATTAAAAGTCCGCAGGAATATACATGACAGATATTCAAGGTAGTGGTCAAAAATACGTTTCTGAAGCAGGATGAAAACAAATCAAGTATCTAACTCATGTGATTCTGAATTATATTAAATAAATGTGCTGGATTTTTTTTTTAAAAAAAACCCAAAGATATAAAAGTCTCTAACAAATGTTATGGCATATAAAAAGGAAGGGGGGGGAAGGAAGGAAAAAAAAAGTACATATACAGTGCTCCTCCTCACCCACCAGAAAAATCTGGGAGTAACCATTTATACCATTGACTCTTATTATGGCCTTTGCCCCTTTTTATTAATGCAGAGTCTGTACTTTCTCCCCATTATCTCTCTTTTAACTTAATTAAAATAGAGAATGCCAGAAAATAGGCACATCTTCATATGTGGTGGGGATGTCAATACACACACACACACGATGTGTGTCTACTGTGCAAGTATTATCTATCTCCTTGCACAGTACACAATATATACTGTGTATTGTGCAAGGAGATAGATAATTGGACAATTAGGGAATTTGTTTCCAGTTTGTCAACAGAGGCAAGATTGATGATTGCTGGGAATTGGAAAATAGCTTATTATAATATATGGTCAAGTGATTGGTATACGGAAGTCTGGGATATAGCAATGAATGATATACTTACATGTGATTTTAAAAAAAAGAATTACAATGTTATTAGAGCTCTTCCTATCCCAGTTGTTTACTATGTTCAACTGTTTACAGTATGATCCTGAAAAGAGACGTCCCACTGCCCTATCTCTTGCACATGAGCAGACACATGCATGGATGTGCAGATGCACGTGTGCACATATCACACATGCACCCATGTGCACACATATCACCACATGAACCTGTGGAAATGTTTGTTGTTCACAATCCAGTAGAATGTTATTCTAGAGCAGTAAGGCAATGGAAGAGGTGCTCAAGAGGTGCCGAGCGCTCCAACACTAGAGCCATTCAAGAGAAATTTAGACAAGCCAACTGCCAGATATCCTTTGATTTGTATTCCTGCATCGAGCAGGGGGTCAGACTTGATGGCCTTATAGGTCCCTTCCAACTTCATGATTCTATGACCCAAACATGGCTGCCTACCGAAATGAAGAGATTCCAAGCCATCCTATAATAAATGTGGGGGTGTTTACAATACTAGAAGTGTCTTTGTTGTTTCTGCTGCAACAGATACCTCTTTAAAAAAAAAAGCTCCATATTAATTCTACCACACCTACAATGGCTTGCAGTTCCCTCTGCTGACTATTCCAGTACCTAGTACAAGCCCCTGGACTAAGAGTGTGGCACATATGGTTACTTTAAGGGGCTAGTTTTAGGAGTGAGCCAAACTTCTAGCGATTCTAGAACTGAGCCCACAGGTGGCTGGCATTGTATGTTCTCTAAACAAGCATTTGCATGAGGAACACCAAACCTATTCTACAAAGGAAGGGCAGGGTTACTCACAGACCTCTACAATAAATAAATACATACCCAAATGAGGGCTAATATGTTGTAATGGATAGATTGATAAACCAGGATTCAGATGACCTGGGTTTGAATTCCTCCTTAGCCATGAAAACTCACTGGCGTGTGGCACTCCTACAAACACTTACGTATCTTATATATTTTGAAAGCTGATTAAAGCTTTTTGCATGTCAGATTTGACTTGATAGGGCATAACAAGCAAACAAGTGTCCAAAGTCCTCAACTAGATCTAATAATAATCGTATGTCATCAAGCCAATTTTGACTTCTTAGTGACCCTTTTCAGGATTTTGCAGATAGAGAATGCTCAGAAGTGGTTTCCCATTTCCTTCCTCTAGGGGGCACCCTGGGACGGTGCAGCTGGCCCAAGGCCACCCAGGCTGGCTCAACTTTCAAGAGGCACAGTGACGAATCAGACTCCCAACCTCTGGCTTTGCATCTGAAGATCTAAACCACTCAAACCAATGATAGTTATGGGTAGATGCATGTTTCTCCAGTAGCAAGTCCTGACAACCAAGGTGGGGGGAGGGAGACCCAACCTGGATAGGCTACCTTTTTCAACAAAGAGTTTAGATAAAGAGAACAAATTATTTTAATGTTCCTTTTTGTGCGTTTTTTTTCTTTAAAAGAAGTGTTAAAACACCGAATGCACGTCTTCAGATTTACTCATTGCAAAATCAATATCCATCAGCCATTTGAAATTAAAGGAGTGGTTAGGCCCCTATTTTATACACGCCTTATTGTATTGCGAGAGCTTTCTACTCAGCCAGATAAATCTTTTTTAAGAGGATTAGGAAACTTTCATTATCTTTATCTAACCTGAACTAACACTAACTCCAGAAAAAAATTAATCTATAGACTGGACAAAAGCTGATAGCTGTTGCTAAGAAGACGGCCCGTTGGAGTTACTTTCTAATTGAACGGGGTGAGAGGAGACAAGACCTAAATCTATTTTGCACTTGTAGGCAGTGGGGCAGGGAAGTGAGGGGTGAGACGAGGCAGAAAAGAAACAGGAGCTCCTCATGGTCTGATCAGGTCATATTATCCCTTCTGAATAATTTATCCACCAGCGTTTTTCCCCCCACTATGAATCATTTATTGGTGAAGGGGGGAAATTTCACCTGTTGCTCCCCGGTTGCTAATTATTAATGCAGCTCTAAGTATGTTGGATCCAACCAACAAGATGCTCCAGAGCAGTTATCACTTCCAACCACTGGGAAGCCGCTATAATATTCAAGACAAAGGTAACTGGCTCCTGGCTACAGTGTTTGAGCTTTCTTCTGGGGAAAAAAAAACACAATAGGATTGAGTAGGGTACAGTATCTGTGTATCCAGAGGGGCCTCCCCTTGGCTAAAATGGGTTTCCTCCCCCTGGACTCACATAAGGATTGTATGGAAAAAAACCTCAGGAGTCGAATCCGGTAAAGCCGGGACTGGCATTTTACTTTTTAATCGGGCCTTTTACCATGGAGCTTACCATCATAGCTTTGCATGCTTTATGTTTACATTTTTATAATCAAACAATATTATCTGGTAACACCCCTTCTCAACAACTGAAATATGACAGTTGGTCCCAATGTCCTTGTTCTACTAGCTGCTCTCAGGTATAATCAAAGCTGCCAATAACCGGGAAACGGGTCCCATACAGATGCCATTCTGATTCACAAAATTTAATCGACTGAAACTCGTACAAGGCCGGGACCCCCTTGCGTTTACTAAAATGATGAAGGATACATCCTAGAGAGGTGTCTTCGAATTGTTTCCTGCCCACCATAATAACCATGAGTCAAAATATTTTTTTTAATATCACCAAAACAGAGGGTTAGCCACCAGCCTTAAAACAGGACAAAGCTGGGCGCAGGTCTCTAGACAATTTGTATACGTAATTGATCATTCATTCATAGTCAGAAATCATCCACTATTTTGAAATGTAATTATGATCTCCTCCCTTAGTGGGGAATGGAAATGGGTGAATCTATTGATCCCAGGTGTCTCCCTCCCCCCCCCCATGTTCTCATTCTCCCAATTTTAAATGTTCTCCATCCTGCTTCCACCTCTGGGGAAGAACGCATTGGCATTCCTGTAGAGGGGGAATAAGACCTGCAACATTCTTCTCTTGGATGATAAGGATGATGAAGCACCATTTGTTTCTTCCAGTGAATTTTTTTTGCTTTGATGATAATTATGTTTTACACCAATTGTCTGCTTTGTGCAAAAAAACCCACACATATTTATGCAAAATTATTGGGGGGGATGACATAATACATGGACAATGATCCTACACAGCAATGTTCCCAGAGGTGTAGTGGCTTTCTCAGCTGTGAGGCACTTCCTGAGCCATGGATTCATTTTAAAAGAAGAAGGAAAATTAAGATGCCAAGCACTGGACTGTGCCAGGTATGGGGCAAAATCAGTTTGTCTGCTGATTAACAAAATGACCCTCAATTGAATCTCCCAAATCTTATGGCCTGTCCCCAGAATGTATCTCTTCGCCTTTGTTCCAGTTCAAAAGTCTAACGAAGGCAATGGAGAGGATTTTGTGTAGTCCTGATGCCTGTCATTTAGACGAGTTGGAGAGTTCATCATTATTTTTCTTGGCACAGATTTTATATTGCCTGCGTGCGCAGAGTTTCAACTTAATTTTAAGTGCAGCAACCAGAAGAAGTCTTTCCTTATTTGGAGGTTTAAGAAGAGAAGCGAACCGCTTAACCTATTCCATATGATCATCAGCTTCAGCTCAAGAATACAATCCATCCCCAGCTATCTCAATGAGATCAAATGTTCTCTTCCACTTGATCTTCCTCAAAAAGGGGACATGCTCCGGGCAACCTCCTCCTGGTTTGGAAACTCTGAGATGCTCCTCTCAAAAACACTTGAGTACTCCCTTCTTTTCTACACAGCCTCCTTGCAACATTCTCCCTCGAAGCATTGTGCCAAAAGCCCTTTATGGCCTGCAATGACTTTGACATACTTACACAATCTGTCTTCTCTCTCTCTCTCTCTTTCTCCTCTGGAAAGTGATAGCCTTGTTCTGTTTGAGTCTCTTCCTCGACAGTACCTGACAGTTCTTTTATTTCGGCACTGTATTTCCCCCCAAAGAAGATCATTCTGCTGTCAAGGCCACTAAGGGGCCACTGAGACGTCGCTTTCCATATTTAGAAGTTTCTCTGTTCCTGCGGAACTTGTACTCTTATCCGAGACAGGAAATATATAACCAACACAGGCTGGATTTTACCCTCCTAGGACTCAAAATATGTTCACAAGGTGTACCAGCTAATCCCGGCTGCCCCATCCCATCATATTTTAAGGCAGAAGGTGGTAATCCTAGGGCACAGAATGACACTTTGGAAACATAACGAGAGGACAGGGAAAAGCATCCTCATCTAATTTTCTTAAGCATATGAATAGTATGTCAAGTTTTGCCAGGCATAGCAATGCTCCAAACAAAGGGTCTAAGGAAAGAGAAGGACGTTAATGGGCAAATCTATGCCTACATCAGTCACGAGAAAGAGAAGGTGGAAATATGTGTGTTCTTGTGTGTTCACATACAATGAAATGTATACATACACTCATAAATGCATCCTTCATTAGGCAAATATCACTGTCTTCCGAGCCCTCATTAGACTCCTCTGTTGTTTCAAAGGAAAACTATCAAAGAATGTTTGAATCATTCCTTTCTTTCCTAGAGTCATGCATTGGTTAGATGTTTGGCCATCACAGGTTTGGAAATGGGTTTGTTAAAAACTTTAATGTCCAGAGGGCTATAACCGAACAGGCTAGGGTCTGCTCTGGATACACTCACAGATTGGTTTGCACCCACCCCCACCCCAAAATAGCCTTTTCATGTATTTCAGTTCTAAATTTGCCGGTTGTTTTGCAAGCTGTGCTTGTATTCCCTTGAATTAATACAAATCATTTGTTATGATGAGCTATCTAGGTATTGAATATTGATTTGAGGGCAAGAGTCACCAGGGCCTAGACGCAGAGGGAATATTCTATCCCAGAACCTACCAGAATAGAAAACATTATAATAGGTCCAC
The DNA here is from genome assembly GCF_051106095.1 of Pogona vitticeps. Classification (NCBI taxonomy): domain Eukaryota; kingdom Metazoa; phylum Chordata; class Lepidosauria; order Squamata; family Agamidae; genus Pogona; species Pogona vitticeps. The sequence continues at coordinate 22,778,109 of NC_135790.1, forward strand.
AGATAACTCCTGCAAAGCTCAGGAGATGGAGTAAAGTTCAGATGGCACAGTTCTACCATTACCTACAAGGTTACAAACAGTCCGTGAGTTAATCTGGAAGTTGAGTCATGGCAACCGGACTTCTTTCTTATTAGGTTGAAGCATTTCACTATTCATCCAAGTAGCTTCTTCAGTCTGAGGAAAGTTGGTAGGAGACCCCTGATAGACCCTCCACATGGGTTTCACTTCCCCCTGGTCAGAATAGGCTTGTTAGAAGGACAAAGGAATGGGGGTGAGGGATAATCCCACTTCTGCAGTCTTTCTCCACCCATTGTCATAGGTTGTTAATGGTCATTAACACATCCCAGAAAGACCACTCTTAATGAACTCTGTCCTTTAAACAAACCTATTCAGACTAGGAGGAAGTGGTCAGGCATCTCCTACCATCTCTCCTCAGAATGAAGAAGCTACGTGGATGAATAGCGAAACATTTCAACCTAATAAGAAAGAAGTCCAGTTGCTATGACTTAATTTCCAGATAACCTCACCTGGAGAACTGAGAATCTTCACAGGTTGTGAATCAATCAATCAATCAATCAATCAATCAATCAATCAATCAATCGGTCGGTCGGTCGGTCGGTCGGTCCGTCCGTCCGTCCGTCCGTCCTTCCATCCTTCCTTCCTTAACACAACAAGGTGGGTGGACATCCAAGCAGCAGGAAACAGTCCTTGTTAATATATATAATATATCCACATTATATGATGGTATACTGAATTTTGGGTTTTGACCATAATCTTTGGAGACTCACGCATGATGATATCATCATGGTACTACTATAACTGCCATGGGCATTTTTCAGCCTCATTTTTCCAAACATGGCTGAGTGCTAAAAGCTTTTTGAAGAATCCTTTGCTGGCATGTGGATGCTATTCCCCTTCACTTAGATAAAGCAGAAAGGAGAGGAAAAAAACAACCTTTATCCATTTCGTAACCTGTACATTATAGCACAACACCCTATTTGAAACCTTCGGAACCTTTCAACCCCAGAATGTCCCTGAAGCACATTTAGTTGCTAATTTAAACTGCTGACTGACTTGCCCACTTTTATTTACTCAAAGTGGATAACAGTAAAGAAAAACAGAAACAAACAAGTAGAACATCAAATAGCACTACCAAAAAGTGTGTCTCAAAAACATACACCAGACCTTGTGTCATTTTAGACAAGAAACGTAAATTGCTCTTTTTCTCTCTCCAACTACCAGTCCAGATCAATGTTATGAAAACATGATGCTATATTTAAATTGAAAAACCACAACTCAGGTATTAAGAAGTCACAGGGATTGCTTAGAAATGGGCCATCAGTGGCACAGCTTGGCTCTTTCAATCAGACGTTACACACAACAGCATGTTATCGGCTATCAAGCTTCTTTGTATATTCTTAATGAGACAGAGAACACCACTCATTTCTAAGCAACAGAGGACAAGGTAGAATCCAAAGATCCAGATCCTCAGCAACATTCACAATTTCCTTAGCACTGTCAACAAAGCATCTAGCCCAAACCAGAGAGGATCACCAACTGAAGTCAGAATTTTGTTCAACTTCCTTAGAACTGTGGTTCCCAGACTTTGGTAATCCAGGTGTTTTCGGACTGCAACTCCCAGAAGTCTTCACCACCCGCTGTGCTAGCTATGGTTTCTGGAGACTAAAGTCTAAGAACTCCTGGGTTGCCCAAGGTTGGGAAGCACTGCCTTAGGAGGCCACATCGAGTCTTACCTTGCACGATGAGATGAACCCGTGATGTCTTTGGATGATTGTCTGTTTGTACAGAGCAGGTATAAGGGCCTTCATCATATATGTCCACATTATGTATCCTGATGCTGTACTGCGTTTTGGTGTTTGTCAGGATCACCACTCGGTCATCTATTGACCACTTATCATTCCCGGCATAAAGAATGGTGCTACGGTTCAGCCAAGCCACTCGTGTGACCCTGTCATCCACAGTACACCTAAAAGGGAGGAATAGAAAAGGAAGTGATTTAACCAGATACTTGTTTAACTGCCCATCATGGTTTCCTAACAGACTCTCCATATTTATTTATTTTATTTATTTCAGCACATTTCTATCTTAGTTTCATAATTAAAATACATAGTGACTAACAATGGAATTCTTAAAATACCACCATAAAGCAAAATCTTCCAAAGAAAGGGGGAAATGCAATTAAACATATGCAAAGCAATTACAGATATGTTGATGGGAGTGGATGGGTTGGACTATCGCTCCCAAAATTCCTGGATAACAAGGCCACTGGCCATGCTTCCTGGAGAATTCTGGGAATTGTAGTCCTACAAGACAAATCTGTATGCCTCTAAAACTTAGTGGTTCCCAACTTTGGGTCCTCAGATGTTCTCGGACTACAACTCCCAGAAATCTTGGCCAGGACAACTAGCAGTGAAGGCTTCTGAGAGTTTTAGGCAGTTTTAAAGCTATGATGCTTTCATTTTCATGAGATGAAAACATCATTTCCCCAAGCAGTGCGCTGTTCTAGAGGCACAATGGTGACACATATTCCATTTCCTCTGGAACACAGAGGCATAGGCACCTTAAGAGGCTTAGAGAGACCTTGCCAGTCTCACTCTCAAATGACAAAAATCTTATTCTGGTCTTGTACAGTCCCCTTTTCTCCCCCACATGACTAACAGAAATCCCCATAAGCTTTGAGGTCTTATAGCGGGACCGACAATCTTCACCAGGAACTAGAGCCAACATCGGCTATGGTCGGTTTTAACAAGCTAGCTTGTCAGAAACAACAGTTTGAAGCTGGCTTGTTTTAAACCAGTCATAGGTAATCTGAACCACAGTTTGCCTGTTCTGGAAGAACAATGGCAGGGAGGAAAAGCAGAAGCAGTGCTTTCGGAACACTTTCTCCATGCTACGTGGGAGGAACCAGAGAGCGTGTGCAACCACACTGATAAAATACAGCATTAGACTTTCAAATAGCAATAACTTATTGTAAACAATCCAGTGTTAGCTAAGAGATGCATCAACTCTTACTGCACGCTAATCATCTGGAAAAGTAAGTAGCTACAGGTACAGTGCCAATTAGCTTATTACCAATATAGTAATAAACATTGCATGCTCTCTACTTTGCTCTCAACTTTGGCATTATAGGTTTTTCAAAGTATGTTAAAACAGTTTGATTACTTTTACAAATCTGCACTCCTTGAGTCACCCACCCATCTAACTGTGACTTCAATATCCACAGCACAGGACACGACACCAACATGTGGTACCAGCACATGACAGCCCTTGGACGATTTGATATTCCTTTATTGCCGTTAAAAGACGACTAACTATGAAACTAATAATTTTTTATCTTTAAAAGTTGTAACTAATAGCTACAATGGCATCACAAGAAGAGCGAAGTTCTTATTCATTAAATTGCAGGCAGAGTATAACACAGCTAAACGTTCATTGTTGGGTAAAGAAATATTTCAGTGTCTGTTTCTATCGAAGTCGCTCCAAAGTAGTAGCTTAAACATGGTTAGAAATTACGCGATGCCAATACGGATGAAATGAATACTTGGAAATTGTCTCGGACTTAATGAAAAAAAATGTTATCTGGACATATTGAGACCTAATGTTATTTTAAACAACAACAAAAAAAATCCTGCAAGAGTTTACTCCTTCACAAGAACAAAAAGGTCAGGATTTTTCATCAGCAGTAAAATTAGCAGAAGAAGCAAAAAAACAAAAGCTGGATTTTGTTCAAAACAGTGTGCATTTTTGCAAAGAACAAAATAAAACAGACTTTTATTTTATGTAAGTTTTCCCTCTACACTTTTACATGCACAGAAAGGTTTTCAGTGTAAAATACAGAGGTTTTTTTTTACTGTAGAACGCTACTTTTTTTGCTGAAATGTGAAAGATGCACAAGATCTCATAATCATGCCCAGCAGGGAGCAAACTTGTGAAAGCAGGCATTCTTCTCTGGGAGAGAGAAATTAACAAAGACTGACCTCCCAGGCTGCTACCATGTAATTGGCTACATCATGTACAGCAGTCATCTGAATCCACACAGAGCAGGAACGGCAGCAGGCAACTTTATGTTCTGCTATGAACGGCTTGAAAACTGCTGGAAAAGCATTTCAACTATCTATTGCAAGCCAGTTTTTGATCTTACTTTTCCTCCAGCACTTAACATTGGAAAGCCATATTTCAGTGTAGCTAGTTACACTTGGAACAGAACAAAAGCTGCCCCATTCCCATCAAAAAAGAGGAAGAGGGGAAAATTGGAAAGAGAGGGATTCCTATGTAGTACATTGCTATTTTAATTCCACTTCAAAAGAATAGTTTTATTTATTTCCTTGTAAGTTTGGTCACAGTACCCAGAATCTCAGAGTAGCTGTTCCTATTGGCACAGCAGTCTAGAAGGAGTGTATTGGATCAGTTCAACAAGGACATTTGGAAAGGCTTAATTTCTTAGGCATTCATATTTCAGAACAGGAAAGTGTACACATATCACTAAATTATTTGCCCTGCTCAATGCACAATGGACGTCTGATGGATTGCCTTATACTGAATCATGCCATTCGTCCATCTAGCCCAGCTGTGAATGATAAGAGCTCTACAGGGATTGAGGTATGAGTCTCCCCTTGCCCTACCTGGAAATGTCAGCATCAGCATGGAGGATCAGAAATGGAACCTTCTACATGCAAAGTCTGAGCTTCACTCTCTGCAGACAGCTAGATCAGAGTTACTGTCTGTTAGGTGCAAAGAAAGCCAGCCCAGTGGTCTTCTATCCTTAGCAAGCAGTGAGTAACCCAGCCCCAGCTTTATTGCCCAGCGAGATGAGTACTCAATGTAAAGCGGATAAGGAAATATCCTTATATTATTATACATGAATGAGAGACCATTCCTATAAGTACAAGAGTGCATTGTAACCTGATACAACTGCAGGTCAGATCCAAACATGCAATGCTTTCCCGACTCAGCTATACATGGTTCTCATCTGCTCTGTTCTGCAGCTCCTATTTGGCTCCCAGACCATGCTGTCAATAATTCCAGAGACAATGACTAATTGTGCAAATTATGTTTCAGCCAGCCTCTTTCTCTTCTGGGTTTCATTTACTCACTAACAAGCCCATGGTTAACTGCAACAACCTCAACCAATGGCTTGTGACTGGCTGGCTACAGCATCACACCGGATTGCAACCTTTTCCAATAATAAGTGAATGACTCATTGGACAGGTGTGTCCAGTTCTTTGTTTGGAGGAGGGGGGCTGCTGTGACTGTTCCCATGGATCCAGACCATGGACCTACAACTGTGAACAGTGGAGAGTCCTGAACGACACTGCAGGGTTTGCTTGGAAAAGTCACTTTCTGCACCACAACACCCAGAATCTCCTAACCTTAACTTCCTAAAGGATAATAGGTCTGTTCTGCAACAACTACCTCTGTTGTGTCTTGCAAAGGGTTAAACCTTGGAAGCGGCTACTTTGCACCCTGAACTGGAAAACATAACCCTTGCTTTCACTTTCCAGCCTGGTTTTCCTGTAATAACTCCAGCCAAGCTCCTTACATTTTGCAATTCCTCCTTCATTCCATTGTGTAAAGCTTCTTCCACCTCCTCCCCTTCTTTCTCCAGCTACCCTCTCTTCCTATCCATCTTCATCTTGGCTTTCAATGGTGGCAAATGGATGTTCTAACACTGGAACCCTCCCTTTACTCAAATTAACTATGGGGGAGCTAAGCGCAGCCTAGTTAAGTTGAGCCCTAGGGGGATGGCGGTGTAGTGGACTATTACTCCCGTCTCAGTTCATTATAATGAATAATAAAGAGATACTTACACACATTTTTTGGTAAATTATTCATTGCACGGACTGGGGAAAAATCAGGGCAGTAATATGTAAAACAGACAACTCATGTGTCTGTGTTCATATAAATATCGAGCATAAAGCCCTTGAAGGAACTCGCTCGTCTCCTCATTAAAGATGAAGTACAAGGATCACGGCCTGAAGAGACAATCAGGACTCTTCATGGTGGCTTTGTGCGGCACAAAAACAATTCTGGTGTGGAAATCCCAGCTTTGCGGCGGCCCGTCTTTCTGAGCCTGTGTGTTCGGTATTGATTTATGTACAGAGAGTGTGTGCACTGCAGACAGGACTGTGGCTACTTCAGACAATGTATTTCATACATTTCCAAGCTCTTCATTGCCCACATATTTTCAGCAACATGATTTGGATCCCTGCATTGAGCAGGGGGTTGGACTTGATGGCCTTACAGGCCCCTTCCAACTTCACTATTCTGTGATTCAGAACTGTAAATAGACTGGAGAGCTGACAAGGACACCAGCGGAGCAGTAGGGGGTGCTGAGGAGGAGAAAATGAGTGTGGCAGCCCTGGTTGGGTTATTTACAGCAGTGGTCCCCAACCTTGGGCCTCCAGATGTTCTTGGACTACAACTCCCAGAAGCCTTCACCACCACCTCTGCTGGCCAGGATTTCTGGGAGTTGAAGTCTAAGAACAAATGGAAGTCAAAGGTTGGGGACCGCTGATTTAAAGGACTCAGGGACCATAGAGGAGGAAGACCACTGGGCAGACACTGTAGATTGGGAGGTGTGACAGGTGGAGAAGAATCCAGAGGATTTGGGCAAAGAAGGATGGGAGATAGTACAGAGGTGTGATCTGTGGGCTGTCAGTGGATTGATCTCTTTGCTCCTCCTGAAGAAGGAGCATGGGCACAACTGGATCAACACTGACAGCACAGTGCCTGTTATACTGAACATGACTGCAGAGCTATGAGACAATGGGCATGAGGACACAACAACTCCAAACCAGTTGTCCCACCAACGAGCAGCCCAACAGTCAGTCCCTTCCAAGACCCAGAGCCATCACACTAACCTCTCACTTCCAGCTCCACAGCTCCCACAAGTCAGGTTCATCTCAACCAGGGGAGAACTAATGTTACTGCCACAGCCACCTTCAAGTCATCCCCAACCATCCTGGACCCATGCGCTACACAGAGGTGAAAGCCTGGGCCTCTCGCTTACAGGGCCAGGGGCCAGTATCTATCCAGCACACCAGCTGCGGCGTGCCATACCTTGCCCGTTTCCACAGTGTGCATGCACAAACTGGTGGAGGAGAAGGGTTTCTACCCTCCAGCCCCAACACTCACTTGAAGATGGGAATAAAAAGAGATACAGAGTCAAGAGTTGGCGTTTGATGTATGTGTAGAGTAGTTTGGCCATATTGGCTAGGACCGTTGATGTTCAGTTGTGTTAAATAAATCTATTATGTTTGAGCAAACTTGTATGTTGTGATGGAAGGGGCAATGGGGGCCAACCACACGGTGACAGATTGGATCACTTTACAAAGTCTCTGCATAAATTTATTGAAAATGATGTCCCCTTACCTGTTTTAGAGTTTGAAATTTCCCCTCTATGTGTAGTGCCTATTGAATTTGTTTTTTTGGTTTGGTTTGGTTTTTCTTGAGTAGTATTAGCTACCACACAGGTAAAGAACCCTCCTTGAATTACTTAAGTAAAGCAGACTAGCTCTGACATAGCTGGATATTAAATCAAGCCAGGAAGTTTCCCCTAGCAAGGATAAATTTAAGAGCACAGGCAACACTGAATTAACATGCTCTTGGAGTTCCCAGTCTATCTCCAAAGTAATCATGCTTCTGTAAAATACACAAGGAGAAGCCAAATGAAGCTGCAGATTTCCAGAAGGAATGGAAAGAGCTAAGCACCTGCACTGACGGGTGCAGTATCTCCCTACATGTTATAATCAAACACCTTTCGGAAATTTATTTCCTGAAAACAAATGCCTTGTTCAATGTTCCTTTTAACATTTTTGCAGTACCCTGTTAAAATCCTCAGTATCTTACAGGTCCAAGGACATCATGGGTGGGAATTACATGCCCCGGTTTTTTGATATGGGTGGAAAAAAACACTGTGTACAAAGATGTTTTCAGTATGGCATTACTGTATTAAAGCTTTCTGAAATACAGAGCTATATCCAGATTCTTCGGAGAAGCACAGACCTTACATGAACTGGCTGCTAGCACAGCCAAAGAGATCTTGGATTGCTCTGTTTTGGAGACAGAGATACAATTATCCAGTTTAAAATGTGCACAAGATGTGCATATCTGGGAGAAATAGCATATAAAAAGGCATATATTATGCAAAATGCTTGTTGCACTACAGGAAATCCAGAAATGAGAATGCTAGTAGAGAAGGTTTAACAGTTTAATTAACTGCTAGTGAGCTCAGTATCTCTCCTCATAAGATCTTGCTAGCAGGTAATCAAACTGTTAACCCTTTCCTACGAACTTTCCCTCTTTTGGAGAAACTATGTATGAAACTTATTTGACCAAACTCCGGCGGGCCTGGTGTGCTCTGGTCCATGGGGTCACGAAGAGTCGGACACGACTTAACGACTAAACAACAACAACAAATGTATGAAACTTATCTGTCCCAAATTATTAAGAAACTTAACACTGTGTTTAACCCAGCTCCCCTTCAAAAGAAGCAAACAAGAATATCAAGTCAAAAGCGGTAGTCGACAGTGCCTCTGTATGTTGAAACAGTTTCATGTTTGAATGTTCTCTCATTTAATATCCCTAAACAGAAAAGGTGAGAAGAGATTGCTTGACAGACTTTCTTACAATAGATAATTCCATCCATGAGGTGTAGCCACAGAAAAGGCCTTGCTTTATGCAGCCACTCTCTGAACATCAGAGACCCACATGAATTGGAAATTCATATGGAGACAACTAATCCTTATTTCCCTGGGCTCGTGACATTTACATTAATTGAATCCAGCAATAAATTGCATTCACAAGGATAAAATTCCCACAATGTCTGAATATGGTGTAAAGCAAAACAGTGCAGCCATTTTGTGTTGAAACAGTTCATTGACTGCATAGGCAACTCTCCAGGAACCCCATGTGCCTTATTGTGGATACTAAAAATAGGAGAAAAGTAGGGTATAAAAATTAGTTAACAAATAAGAAGATGCAATGGGCTATGCATCCCAATTTGAGGCCAGTTAGATCAATCTTTTTTTTTTTTGGCTATGGCCATAAACATAATATGAAAGAAATATAGGCTGAATCAGGATTGTATGAGTTGCATGACGAACCTTATAAGATGGTATGTGAAGAACTGTTTCCAGTCTGTAGCACCCTTCAAATGTGCCAGCCCCCCCCCGAGGGGGCCATATTACACCCCCCCCCATTGAGAATGGCTGAGTGAGATAATAATCTAAGCAGATAAAAACACTGAAAACTAGTTAGGCTGACAAAAAAAGTCAGCTTGTTCTAGTCAGCAACCAAATAACAATATCACAACAGATCCCCTAGTTTGGATGGGCCACGCTACATAAAAGAAGCCCATCTTGACCTCTTTTGAGTAGATCTTAAAACTCTCTAAATTCAACCATGTATCTGCTATAACAGGACTCATATGTTCAAAAGTAGATCCTTCCTTTATCTTAGGGTGAGCTAGAATGAGGTTTGTAGATGAGGTCATTTGAGGAGGGAACAGTTATTCTTATTCTTATTCTTATTCTTATTCTTATTATTCTTATTATTCTTATTCTTATTCTTATTCTTATTCTTATTCTTATTCTTATTCTTATTATTATTATTATTATTATTATTATTATTATTCCAATCTAGGAGGCTCATTATTGAATAGATTCTTTTCTAGTTACAGAACTAACAGCCGCCTCTCAATTCCACAAGGCTGGGACAGGGTGGGAGGGACGGAGGAAGCGAAGGGTTATTTGTAATCACCAGAAATAAATACTGTTCCTCACAAGTAAACACAAAAGAACAAAGTCTGGCTAGGCTCCCAATTCGTTAAAGATGCAAATTAGAAACAGGCCATCAAAACATGAGGTTCTGTTAATCCTCTCTCAACAACATAAATCGTCAAATTAGCCTCTGGTACAATGACATCTGTGGCATGTAAAGTCAGGTCTAATACAATGGGTCCTAGAGGGAAGGATCACATCCATCAGGTTTCCGCTTTTGTTACTGCTGATATTTATTCATGGTGATGAGGACAGAAGGCTCTTAGCTTTAACTCTAAAACCCTTCTGTTGGCACCGGTTGCTTCTAATGCCGCCATCCATCCACCCGTTCCTTGGCATGTTTCCATTCAAGTTCCCTTGCTCTAACTTTTTTTGTTGGCACTTCTCTTATCAACCGTGTAAACTAAGAACCAGTTATTTCAAACAGGGAATGAGCATCACCTTTCAAACCATAGAGGTTTCTCAGATTTTCTTGGATACCTAGATAGAGCTGAAAAACCTAGGAAGCACAGCATCATAAATGAGGCAGAAAGTGAATTTTTTTGGGGGGGCGGGGAAAATGAGGGAGAAAAGGAAAAGAAGGCAATGCCAGCCCGAAAAGTTAGACCAAACTGGTATACACGTAGGGGAAAACAAAACAAAACAGAGGCAACAGATGGAAGTCTGTCTGAAGAATGGGATGCGAGAAGAAAATAACAGAGCTGGAATTTAAATTACTGACTTCACACACAAAAAAACCAGCCCTGATAATTGCTTTGTGTCTGGGTGAGAAGTGGTTAACTAATGAAAAAAGGAGTCCACGTCTAGGATTTTCCCTTGCTTGAATGGTAGTGAGCAGAAGAAGATATTTTGTAGACCATCGTGATGGCTGCCATGGGTGTAGTCAACATTCAGGCTGCCCTTTGCTATGTCATGCTTGGCATCCTTTTTCCTGCTGGCAACACGGGCACAATATTGTGCAGCCATCTTGGGCCATTTCCTGGCTTTTTCAGTTGTGGGTACCAAAACACAAACCCCCACATTCATGAACTGGAGGGTTTTTTGTTTTGTTTTGAAGAACTGAATTATAAGTGCAGGATCATGTTGGAGATTTCAGAGAAATTTGGGGAGCTTAGGAATAAACTGACAATCTTGCTTGCTTTGGCAAAAACTTTAAACACTGCCAACTATGCAACTAATTTTGCCAGTCATCCTGAGAAAGTACAGTTTCATACATATAAAGCCGAACACATTTTTATAGTTTTAATTTCAGTAAGTAGAACAGACATTTTTACCTCTATCTATCTATCTATCTATCTATCTATCTATCTATCTATCTATCTATCTATCTATCTATCTATCTATCTATCTATCTATCTATCTATCTATCTATCTATCTATCTGTCTGTCTGTCTGTCTGTCTGTCTGTCTGTCTGTCTGTCTGTCTGTCTGTCTGTCTGTCTGTCTGTGTGTGTGTGTGTGTGTGTGTGTGTGTGTGTGTGTGTGTGTGTGTGTGTGTGTGTGTGTGTGCGCGCGCGCTCCTGATTATTTGCCACAGTGCCTAGTATTCGGAAATGCACCAAGTTCAAAGAGTCTTACTCACAGGAGAGTAGTTAAAAGATTGTGCCCTTATACCAAAAACCTAATCAAGTTTTCTTAGAAGTACCACTATGTTCAGTGGGGATTGCCACAGATAAGTGAGCTCATGATCATAGCCTGTACCTCAAGAAGCCCAACTTGACAGCTTTTGATCAGTCGTGTCCCCTGGACCACTCCAGATTCACAGTCTATAAACAGCTCTCCAAAGACTTTGATGGCCAACTCTGAACACAGCAGCTCCACAACAACCAGAACCAAGAAACATTTCCTCCTTGCAGTACAACAAGCCTCCCTCTTCAGCAGTATCTGATTCTTGCTGCTGAACTGCTGGACAGCTCTGCAGTTCTAATACATAAACCCTATTGGATTATGGTGAGTTCTGGGAAAGATTCTGTCCAAACTGGAATTTCTGGTCCATCTCAAATTCCAAAAGCTAAGACTCAGCCCCATACATGTAACCTCACTATTGTTTTATATCTGATTTCTAATAAATCGAGAATCACTTTAAGTATAAAGACCGCACAGCAAGAAAGAGCTTTCAGACTTGTCATTTGGTGTCTATCATGGTTCTTAGCTTTTTCACAGCCCCAAGAACCTCCATTTGATACTAAGATACAACTCCAGAACATCTCAAGTATTATTATTTTTAAATTGAGAGTCCTTCTGAATATGCACAGAATTTCTTCCCTTCACTACTGATTCACCACACCATGGCTAAAATGCTCTTGCTTAGCATAGTAAGTCACAACCAGGACAGGCCTACTGAATCAGTGGAATGCATGGGGCATTTGACCCATCAACCCCTATTGATTCAATAGACCTACTCTAATGTGGTTTATTACACTAAGCAATAGGGTTTCAGCCCATAAGCCATTGCTTGTTTCTGACACTGAAGTGAAGCTTTTCCCCAGGAGACTGTGCAACATGTTCATTCTCTTAGGTACAACCCAGATTCTAAATTCCCCATGCCAATATTTCTTCATTTGACATAGGACCAAACCCTGTCACATACCTGTGTACACAGCCCTGCTGACACGCTGCATAGAAGCATGTAAATAAATCTGCTGGTTTAGTATCACTTGTATAGCGGGTGAATCTCCTTGTCAAGATTCAACAGGCAACATAGCAGCCTGACGTCTGAAACTCAAGGACCATTCATTTTACAAATTATGCATCAGCTACAAGAGCTAATCCAGTTTAACAGCAGCTAACTTGGCTAATATTATAGGGCATGTTTGGCTTTTTCAAATACAATTATTCTATAGCCAAACAACAACTGTGACTTGTATTCTGGTTTATAGCAAGTATTGGCCACTATTTTGTTCATGCTGGCATAACATAAGTTGACGTCAGTGCAGAGGTGCTGGGCAATCTTTCCCACACAAATGAATTGCACCTTGCAATTGCATGAAGTGATTGCCTTCAGCTGGAGCACAACCACCATGAGCACAACCTGGAGTTGTGCACACACATTTGCACAACAGGGTTTCGGCCCATGCCTCCAATCTCAAGTGGAAGTTGTGTCCATTTCTCTTCTTTCTTTCTTCTTTCATTATATTTTAAGTGAAAGACATCAACACCCCAAGTTTGCCCAGTCGTGCCAAGGAAAGTGTTTTCTTCTGTTTAATTCACCAGACCGATGCAACTGGCTGGTTCCTCAGCCAGGTTGCACTCTGTGGCCAAGGGAAAGGAGGAGGCAAGGTAGCAAGGGAAAGACACCATCCTTCTGATAGTACTGGCAGAATCAAGGAGACTGATTAAGGGACATGATCCAGCAAAATGCCTTCTTCAGGGCGGCCCACTGTTTGCAGAATCATGCGCTCACTGAACAGCAGTCTCAATCAGTTGGCTGTGTAAGAATTCAATCAGTGCTAATCTAACACAATACACCACCTGCTCCCTGGCTGATTTCTAGTGTTCTTCAATCAAAAGAAGAGAAAAGGGGGGGGGGGAAGCAAAGAGTTTATTGCCGGCAGTGTTAGCAGACTTGAAAATTCAAGAACCTGAGGGCCTCTAGTCTTTGTCTTTTGTAAATTGTCTTCAATTTTTGAAGGCGAAGGAGGGGGAGAGAGAAATAAAAAGGAAAGACTGAGAGAGAGAGAGAGAGAGAGAGAGAGAGAGAGAGAGAGAGAGAGAGAATCAGTACGGTTGCAGCTTGCTCTGTAATTAAGCGCTGGTAATTAACATGTGTTGCTACCAGTCTATGGCCACTATGAATCAAATATCTTGCCACAGAATGTGTCTTCCTTCCTCAATTAAATGGAGAAGCTGGGGCATGCTTTTCTAAGGCACAAGCAAATCTCTGCAGCATGCTCATAACAATGTCACTTGGCTATGCTAAAGGTAGCAGGGGAAAATGTAGAGTGGCCACTCCTTTAGGAAGGACAGTTTTCCATGTGAGGTGCTTTGAGATGACAAGCCCCTCTAATCTGTTCTCCATTGGAAGAGCTGCCCAATCCAATCTGATGTGAAGATAGAGAATCAAATGGAGAGAAATCAAGAAACTTAGTAGTGCTTACTTGCAATTAACACCTGGATAGCAACCTCACCACATACAGAGGACCCCTGATTACAATATTCTCCATTCTTCTGTGATGCACTGCAATTCTGTTTTATTTTAATGTTTTAAATCTAGTTTTGTATCTTTACACACACACACACACACACACACACACACACACACACACACACACACACACACACACACACACACACACACAAATAGCCTATGCACTTTTATGCCAATGAGTGTCTTTCGACCCTCTATGTGGCAATTGATGTCTTCCTTTTTTGCTGATGGGTAAATGGCTATCTAGAAGACCCTGGGAATAGGGCCAAACAGCATATAAACGTCCAGAGAACTGACAGTCTTGCCTAGCAACATTGCTTGCTCATAGGAAGGTCAGAGACACTCAAGATCCTGCAAGTTCCCGTGACAAAAGAGATCTACACGGTGGGGCAGACTAGACAACACACCTGTAGTCAGTGTGCCTATATATTTTTCTGGTGCAAATGGAAAGTTTTTAAGGGGAGCACATCGGCAGATAAAATGTATGGGGGGGAAAACTGGGTTGCCTATGCTTCCTGGCTGTATAGACACAATGTCCACAAATGTCCGCATAGTCAAAGGTATGGTTTTTTTTCCTGTAGTGATGTCTGGAAGTGAGAGCAGGACAATAAAGAAAGCTGACTGCCAAAGAATTGATGCCTTTGAATTGTGGTGCTGGAAGAGGCTCTTGAGAGTCCCCTGGATTGCAAGAAGAACAAACCTATCCATTCTAAAGGAAATCAACCCTGAGTGCTCACTGGAAGGACAAATCCTGAAGCTGAGGCTCTAATACTTTGGCCATCTCATGAGAAGAGAAGACTCCCTGAAAAAGACCCTGATGTTGGGAAAGAGTGAAGGCAAGAGGAGAAGGGGATGACACAGGATGAGATGGTTGGACAGTGTGATCGAAGCGACCAACATGAATGTGACCCAACTCCAGGAGGCAGTGGAAGACAGGAGGGCCTGCCGTGCTCTGGTCCATGGGGTCACGAAGAGTCGGACACGACTTAACAACTAAACAACAACAAATAGACACAATGCATCTAAAGCCCACAGGATTTGGGGCAGGATGATGCCCTGTATTGCTTTGTAAATTTCACAAAAGGAATGGGATATTCTCTTTATTTCCCCTCATCTTTGCTTACCCCACCCTACAAATCTATGTGGCCACTAAAGACACTCAGTGAAATGCTCCCCCTGTGCCCAGAAATTCCTGTGCCCAGAAATCAAAGGCACACTTTTTTAAGAAGCCATTTGTGCACATCTCTGTTTTAGAGGACACATTCGTATGCAACGTGGAACTTGGCCCGTAACAGGGTTCAGCTCAAACCTCCCGTTTCTCCCTGTCTCCAATTATTGCCAAAGATGTATTTCATGCTAGGATCCCAAGTTCCAATCTCTGTAACTCTTAAATGAAATGGAGAAGTTTCAGCCATCGGGGGAATAAGTCTCAGGGCCTTGGCGGCTTGCCCAGAAGGATTATTATACAGCAGGTTGGGTTCTGTCGTAATTATCTACCAAACAGCTGGACTAGTTGGATAAACTCTCTGTATCTTAATACACGATGCAAGAACAGCCATGGAGAATTAAACTGCAATTGTAGATTGTCTGGGCAGATAGGCAGAAGTGGAAAGCTTAGATAGAAGTTTTCCTAAGCTTCAAACTTGGGCGTAGCTAGCAGCATTGACAGCTCTGATTCCACCTCTAGAACCACGAAGTCATCTCCAAACTGCAAACTGCACTTTCCCCCTCTGCATTTTCCTCTTCTTCTTATATTCCTGTTTTTGTTGTTACATCCCATCAAATCTCCTCTGACTGATGGCGACCCTATAAATGTGCAATCTCCAAAATGTCCTGTCCTAACAACCCTGCTCAGCTCTTGTAAACACAAGCCTATGGTCTCTTTTAGAGAGTCAGCCCATCTCATATTTTGTCTTCCTCTTTTCTCGCTGTCTTCCACCTTTCCCAGCATTATTGTCTTTTCTGGAGAATTTTGCCTTCTCATGGTGTGTCCAAAGTGAGACAGCCTGTTTTAAAAATTTTGCCTCTAGAAATAGTTCAGGCTTGATTTGCTTAGGCTCTCATCCAGCTCCACATTTCAAATAAATCATCCCCCCCCCCCATCAGCTTTCTTAACTGTCCAGCTTCCACACCCACACACGGAGATCAGAAATACAAGTGTGTGGATGATCTTGGAATTGATCCTCAGTGACACATCCTTACATTTGGTGATTTTTCCCAATTCCTTCATTGCTGCCCTTCCAAGTCTCAGACTTCTGATCTCTTGCCTGCTGTCTCCTTTTGGGTTGATGATAGAACCAAGGTATATGAAATCTTTCAGTTTCAATTTCTTCATTACCGACATTAATGTGTGGTTCTTCTGGAGTCATAATTTTGGCCTTCATGTCCAACTGCAGTCCTGCTTTGGCATTTCTTTTTTAAACTTTCATTAAAAGTAATTTCAAGTTGTTGCTGCTTTCCACTAGTAAGATGGTGTCATCTGCATAAAAACTATTGATGTTTCGTCCACCATTTTTCACTCCCCCTTCCACTGAATATATTCTGATTTTCCATATGATATGTTTTCCATACAGATTAAACAGTTGAAGAAACAAAATGCACCCTTGTCTGACACCTCTGCCTATAGGAAACCATTATTTCTTTCCTAACAGTAGCATCTTGTCCATAATACAGGTTATGCATCAGGAGAATTAAGTGCTGAGGCACACACGTTTCTTTCAGAACCATGCACAGTTTCTCATGATCCACACAGTCAAAGGCTTTGCTGTAGTCATAGACTTATCTTTTTCTGAAATGCTTTGTTTGTTCCAGTAGCCAGGGGATATTTGAAATATGACCTCAAGTGCCTCTTCCTTTTCATAATCCAGCTTGAACAGCAAGGATTTCCTGCTCCATATAAGGTAAAAACCTTTCTTGCAAGAACCTTGAGCATCACTTTGCTTGCATGGGAAATTAAAGCAATGGTCCTATAGGGTTCTTTCTCCTCCTATGTTTATCCAGTCACAAGTCCCAGAATAGTAACTCTTTTATAACACTCACCCATTGCCATTTGCAAGGAACAATATCAAGCATTTTTACAGGAAGATTGTTCTTGTATCCCTAGGTATACTAGCATTCTTTTTTCCCACAGGGGTCTATCAGATAATTGCAACCCACCATCAGAACTTGAGAACAACAACCTTCTCCTATTGCTTCTAGTATTCAGAAACAACCGTTTTGTGGAATAGCTTTTGCATGATGCCTAAGATATTTTTGTAGGGTTCACTGGGGGGGGGGCAAGAGAGAACATGCCAGGTAAAAGACGTGAGGTAGCCCATTCTCAAGGAGGCTGGCTAAAGTTCCCTCATTTGTTCCAGTCAGGAAGGGGCAATCATGGAGCAGAGGAGTGTTACAGAAAAATATTTGCCAAGGATCTTTAGATTAGCCTTGTATCCAATCACTGCCGCTTCCTACTACCATCCCTTAGCCATCTCCACTCCTCCACAGTTTATGCTTCAGGGACCTGCAGAATATGCCAACATGATGGCAAAATAGCAGAAGGCAAATGTTTACTTGGGTTGTGTTTTTTCCCCCCTCCTTGGCTCATCTGGAAGATTTGCAGATTTGCATAGCACAGAGTTTGAGTTTTTAATTAAAGCCAGCTAAACGGAAGCATTTTTGAGCTCTGTTTGCCATGAGGCATATGTTTATTGGTGGGCAAGGAAAGCCAGGAGAAAGGGGGTTCTGATTCACAGGATGTATCATCCTTCACAACCTGTCTTCTTTCCTCAGTGGAGCTCTGGGCAATAACCAGTGAATGACGGCAGCTCAATAGGACAGTGTTTATTTCACATTTAACAGGTCTCAGGCTCACTATTTTGTGCCCCCTGGTAAAAAGATCCAGCAATAGGAAACACTTTTTTTCTGAATGTTTGGCTTCAGGGTAAATCTGTGAACTAGAATTCAGTGTGTCCACACATCTGATGTGATTTGGAGGACAGTTTGAGGCTTTGGAATGTATATCGATTTGGACTGGAGAAGTTTATTACTCATTTATTTATTTAAACTGTTTTTTTACTCTGCCTTTCTATTTAGAAAGGTCCGATGGTGGCTTGCATCATTAAAAGACAGCATGTCAAGCTAACAACAGTGAGGCTGCAGGACGGAAAGGATCAAACAAATATCACACGCAAAATGGTAAACCAAAGCAATACCAAAACACATTCAAACAATAAAGCACAGCGGTACATTTAACGAACCCCACTCAAGCAGCCAGTCATTGAGGGAAAGCTGGCCTGAAGAGAAAGCTCTTCACCTGTTTTGGAAGCATGGCAAAGATGGGCCCAGCCTGGCTTTTTGTGGGAGGGAGTTCCAAAGTCTTGGGGAATCAGCAGAGAAGGCCGTGTCCCCACCAAATGCATCTCTGAAGTGGGGTATGATTCACCTGATTCAGTTGTTGTCCTGGCTCACAGTTGGTTTGTAAGCCTCTCATTGGCCTACATTGGACAACTAACATGGATATACCTTTTTTTTTTTCTTTTGATACTGAGGTGTATGAAGTTTGAAGATATAATCGATGCTAAAGAGGAGCTACCAACATGAATTTGACCAAACTCCGGGAGGCAGTGGAGGACAGGTGGGCCTGGTGTGCTCTGGTCCATGGGGTCATGAAGAGTTGGACATGACTTAACGATTAACCAACAACAACAAAAGAGAGGAATGGTTGTTGTGGGTTTTTCAGGCTCTTTGGCCGTGTTCTCAAGGTTGTTCTTCCTAACGTTTCGCCAGTCTCTGTGGCCTGCATCTTCACTGCTGTCCTCTGAAGATGCCGGCCACAGAGACTGGTGAAACATTAGGAAGAACAACCTTCAGAACACGGCCAAAGAGCCCGAAAAACCCGCAACAACCATTAGATCCCGGTCGTGAAAGCCTTCGCGAATAAAAAGAGAGGAAATCTGCCAAATGTCAAACAGACAGACTCAAAGAACTGTGTTAGCAGGCATCCTTAAAATTTGCATTTTTCAGAAAGAAAGAAAAAGTAATATCTGCACCGCCTGATTTATTTGTCTTCTAGACATAAATAAGTTTCTTATGCTTTGTCTCATAATAGAACCCAGCCATTTCCCCTAATTTGAACCTCAAATAAATTGGTTTGAATCAGGACAATTTAGTTAGCAATGCACTATTTGCCTGAATCTAGTGTGAGGTCCTATCAGAAAGCCTTGTATGAATACATGTACACCAATGACATGACACAACTAATTTATGAATGTACAGATCAGTAACCTATGTGCCAGAGATGGAAGTAACTACTGCCAAAGTCTTTCTTTTTTCAACAGAAGGAAGAATCTCAATTAAGAATTTTAAAGCTAATAAGAATATATCTGAAATGTCTCTAGTGTCCTTCACCTTTTGAGAAACAAAGCACATGGATGCGTACTTAGTGAGCAAGTGAAGAAGGAATGGGCGATTGTTAAGAAAGATGCAAGCAACCTAGCCAGTGCTTCCGATTCTAAAAGCAGCAGGCAATTTAGTTTTTGGCAATTTATACATTTGTGCCAACTGCACTGTTTTGTATAGAACAGCCATTTTCAGTGGGAAGCCACATGGCCCCCTGGGGGGCAGCATATGTGAAGGGGAAACAGATTGAGAATCTTTCTATTCTATTTTACCATTTGTGTTGAATGACAGGGGCCACTGGAATCTGAGAAGAACTCCTAAAAGAGCTGTGGCCAAAAACAGAGAGAGGAAACAACAATTCTGCATAAAATGTGTGTGTGAGAGAAAGAATGCATGCACAAAACATCACTCTTGCAAATGTGAAAACTCTCTTGAAAGTTTCAGGAAATTGCACAGCATCCTAACTGTTGCAATTCCACTTACTGGCCTGTGAGGATAAGGCAAGAGAGGATTTAAAATCCTGATGTGTACAAAGTTTGAATGCAATGTGCGCCAATTTTGAATAATGCTGCTGTTGTGCAGATTACCAATCTGTGTCTACAAGCACACAGATTGTGCCTGCATTGAATGCAACACGTCAACACCCTGATGCATGTTTCACAACTCATTAGGCATTTTAACTTCTGTTTCCTTATTCCATGCCCTGTAGTCTTATCAGTATATGATCAAGGCTCAAGGATGAAATGTAGTGGTAGAAAAGCAGTATGAGAATATATATGTGCTCAGAATTGGAGCCTATGAAATTCAAGCTATATGGATTTGGGGAATGGAATAAAGCATCGCTAGGCACACCTTGAAGCACCTGCTAACGGCTGCTGCCTGACAGTTCAGAGACTCTGCTACCTGGAGGCAATATGAATTTCTGGTCCTTGTTACAATGCATGGGAAACAGAGTGGTCTGCAGTACAACTGAAACCAGCTGGCCCTGGCATAAATATCAATTGACTGAAAGGGTAAATCAGTTCTTAGTGATTCCCATCTAGGTTATGAAGGAGGATATCCTTACATTTCATGGTAATGGGGGTAAACATGTCATTCAGATCCACAAGGGGAAAGAAGCACTCGATTCAATTTTCTTAAGAAGGCAGAGCTACGGAATTAGCATCTGAGTTTCCCGCAGGCACAAGCAATAACGTATAAAGAAAAAAAGGGAACTCTGTAGCAGGATGATGAAACCATATTTTATGGGAAGCGTTATGAAGCATCCCTGCCAAATGAGAAATCTGTAAATTACCTGGGTAAGCAATCAGCCCAAGATTATAATTGCCAATTTGCAAAAATTTCACCAACAATTAAGCAAAATAAAATAACCCACCAGACAAAATTTAATGCCTGACATTTCAGCACCTCCCCCGGCTTGCCTAGACTTCAGCACATATATTTTATTTCTCTTTGTGCAATTAAAGGAGAATCTTTCATTCACAACACAGTGGTGGCCACCTCAGCAGTTTTTATTTTCCAAAGGAAAAAAAAAGTAAAAGACACACATGTCTATAGATAATCATCCTGCCAGATCCCAAATGGAGACTCAATCTGGAGAAGCAGTGCATTGAGAGTTGGGCAGAAGGCAAGCCTGTGCTTACTTTCCTGTTTTTTAATCAAATTCATTTATTCATCTTGTTTTTCCTTCCTTCCTTCCTTCCTTCCTTCCTTCCTTCCTTCCTTCCTTCCTTCCTTCCTTCCTTCCTTCCTTCCTTCCTTCCTTCCTTCCTTCCTTCCTTCCTTCCTTCCTTCCTTCCTTCCTTCCTTCCTTCCTTCCTTCCTTCCTTCCTTCCTTCCTTCCTTCCTTCCTTCCTTCCTTCCTTCCTTCCTTCCTTCCTTCCTTCCTTCCTTCCTTCCTTCCTTCCTTCCTTCCTTCCTTCCTTCCTTCCTTCCTTCCTTCCTTCCTTCCTTCCTTCCTTCCTTCCTGTTCACATACTGTACTAAGCAGATCATTATTTGTATCTCTAAACAGTGAAGAGAACAAGAATGGATGAATATACTGTTCAAGAGACGCCTTGTTGGGAGGGTTAAGATCAGAGCAGCAGTCTTAAGATGAAACCAGCAGCCACATGGAGAGATACAGTACTCAGGGTCACAGAGTTATAACTAAGCGGCAAGATGCCAAGAGCAGCAACTCTGTTAGCAATTCCTGGCTGCCATTTTGAATTCTCCACAGTTCTCCAGATGTAGCACCATTCTTAGTCATGGAGGATGGTGACCACCAACATAATCAATCAACCTATCTCTATCTATCTATCTATCTATCTATCTATCTATCTATCTATCTATCTATCTATCTATCTATCTATCTATCTATCTATCTATCTATCTATCTATCTATCTATCTATCTATCTATCTATCTATCTATCTATCTATCTATCTATCTATCTAACCTGAGAAACTTAATTTCAGCTCTAGTTTGGCCCCTTCTAGTGACCTCTTGCACCTTATATCTGAGGTTTGCCTCATGTTTTATAGTATGGCAAGAGAATATGTAAAACTCCTTTAGGAATGTAAATCGTTGTTGCCATCTTTGAGAAAGATCTTGTGTTTCTCAGAATTCTTCCTGGAATTAGCACTGATGTTTCCAGTACATACTGAAGAAATTAGTCATACAACCTGCAAATCAAATGCATGATTTTTGGATATCTAGCAACTGGCCAGTGAAATCTGTGTCCACACAAATGAACAAGTTCATCTAATTAAAGGGTTTATTTGTTTGAGTTGTACATGAATATACCAAATTACATTATCAGATTATAGTCCTGCTTCTGATTTATTCTTTCTTTGTTCTTCAAGACTTCGTACATCTAAGCAATTAACCTCTCAAAGAGCCAGAGAACACATAATTATCCTCATTTGTCTAAACGTCACCAAGATGGCCGCCTTTCAATTAACCTTCTGGGAATGGAAGAAAGTTGGAGTGATATAGTGATCATTTTGAACCTCACTGTATGCTTTTTATTTAAAAAAAACCTAATTGAATTGAAATATTCAGATGATAAAATATGGCTAGATAGCTGCCTTCACAGGTAAAAGGAATTTGAGAAAGAAAGGGAAGTCAACTGAGCTACAGTAATGTCGTAATATCACTTGGCACTTCTGTCTAAGGATATAAAAAGCACTTTATGCACATTAATAAATTTAAGTATCCCCACCCCACTTACCCATACCAGTGTTCAAACCTGGGGGGGGAGATATGTTTGGCTGAATAGTTGAGAGAATTTTTAATCAATAGATTTTATTTCATTTTAATCCCCTTTTTTAAAGCATACTCCTTTTCTTTAAAAAAAGCTTCTCAGATCATTCCCATATCTATAAACATAATTAATTTTCTATTTAAATGTACTGTATGTATGTGTGTGTGTGTGTGTGTGTGTGTGTGTGTGTGTGTGTGTGTGTGTGTATGCATGTATATGTGTGTGTGTTTGTGTGTGTGTGTGTGTGTATGTGTGATTTATACCCCGCTCATCTGGTCTAAAAGACCACTCTAGGCAGCTTCCAATATACATATACATATATGTACACACACACACACACACACACACACACACACACACACACACACACACACACACACACACACACACACACACACACACACACACACACACACACACACACGTAAAGCTACAGTATCAGCAATGAAAGAATCCCCCCACCAAATAAATTGGTTAAGGTTTATGACAGGTATTATAAGCAAACAATCTATAACATATTAGTGAAAAAAAAACAAATAAACAAAAACCACATGTTTTACACTAGGGATGTTAAAAAAACACTCATAAAATCCTTTCTTTTCATTTATTTTAGACTATCTGTACTTGACAAGACAGCTCAACAAGGAATTTTCAACGGATTCTTCTCCACTAGATGCAAGCAGGGCAAGAAGAAGCATTTATTTTTCCTTGTAAAAGTCTCCATAATTGACACAAATTGTGCCTCCACAAAACTAGCATCCTAACTTTTTTTGAGAAGCAAAGGATGTACATGCATGTGTGTACACATGTGTGTGAACTCAGAGCAAAAACATGACTGGGTGGTCCATTGAAAATCTTCTTATCCTTAAAACAGTCATGCCACAAGCAGAAACCATTGCAATATGGCTTAGTTCACATTGCAGTGGTGTTGGTACATGTTTGTTCTAATTGGGTGTGTGTGGAATCATTACCAGCCTTTTCTAAAAAGCCGAAAGATTCCTGGCCCACCCCCAGGGCAAGAAGAAAAATGTTGCAGTTCACCCACCTCATAGGCAGGGATGAGAAAGTACATGTCCCGTTCACACATTCACTCTGTGTTTATGCTGCCGTAGGTTGCAACTTCCTGATACCTGCAGTCTGTGCAAATATGGCATTGCTTCTGGTGAATAAGTGAAACGGCCACCTCACTTTGTACACAACTCCATCCCCGGCATGGTAAGTCGAAAGGATCACAAACCATTTCACTAAAACGTGGCTCCCAGCGAGTGTGTTGCGACACGCTAGGCTACCTGTTTAAATGGCGTCTCTTAATTTGTGAGACCTGAGGCAGCCGCCCACAGGTTTTCCACCCCTGAGGGCTGAATGGCCCAAAATCAGCTCCTCAGAATGAAATAAGTTTCCACAGCACCCCCAATCAGCTCCTAAAGCAATCCATGCGTTAGAAATAAGGAATCGTGGGAGGGGAAAAATGGATGTGTGAATCAGACCTTGTAGACATGGGCTCTCTGTGCTTCATTGAACTTCATATGAAGCACGAACAGCGGCACCACAGATGGCCCATCCCTTTACCCTACCCCTCGGCTAGCTGGCCATTCACCGGGCTCTGCACGCTACTGGGATCCTTCTTCTGTGCTGGTGCTCCAATCTGGGCAGAAGTCCAGCTGGCCCTTCCCCACCTCCCCAGGCAGCTGACTCCTCCGCTGAGGAGGCAGGGCAGGGAGCCTCTCCACACAGCCCATGGGGAGAGGCTGGCTGGGCTCCTGGTCAGACTAGAACACCGGTCCTGAAAAAGGACCCCACTGAGTCATGGTTTCTATGGGTCTGTTTTGGTTATCACTCCTCACTGAACTGAGGTCTAAAATGCAGGAGAAAAAATAACTTTCAATCTTGATTAAAACTTAATAGGGAATCCAATCAGTAAAGAAAAGAGAAAATACAACAAGAGTCAGTGCCCAAGCTATAAATCCCCCTCCCCTTTCAGTAAGTTTCTATGCCAACAGTCCGCCTGAATTAAAAATTCTTTCCCAGCCTATGAAGAAGAACAGCCTGCGAGCCAAGTTAACTCCCATCCGCAGGTATTCCCCAAACTTGGAAGAGACCACTAACCAAAATCTTTTCCAGATCCCTACCAAACATTGTCTTAGAGAGTAAGAAGACTGAAGGAAGGCAGACTCCCCCACCACTTGCCAAAGAAAAAAGGGGTAAGCAGGAAAACAGCAGGGAAGAGCGGAGAAACCCAACTACACATGGGCGTCCACTGGGCAGCAACATGCAAGTCCCAAATCCTTTACATCCAGAACCATTGCACTGGAACAATACTTCACGAAGATACCAACCCTCTGGATGATGGATTAAGTCCAGGAAAAGTTTCTACTCCCATCTCAATCTTTGGCCATTTGTCCATGATTTAGAATTTTGCAACACTCTGATGTGAATCAAGGAAGAAAGTGGAATAAAGAAAGAATACATTAGGAACCCACAGAATCGAGTAGACCTGATGTTTAATGCAGACTGAGAATTGGCCTTCCTAGCTGGATCCATTCGTTGACCACCTTAGTGAGAGCTGGATTGGAGCCTAGACGAACAAGTTCTGCCTGGCCGCTACAGCTTTCAAGATTTTGTCCTTCCTCACTTCAGAAAAAAGTGTGGGCTTAGGTTCATTGTTATTGCAAAGAAATGGACTTGCCTGTTGACAATATTTATCATCTCCCTTAAAATGCAAGAGTCAGACATTAATAAACAGCCACACACACAATTTTGTTTTGGCCTTTGTTTATGATCACGATGAGTCTCCTTTTCCTTTTTTTTCCCCCTGAGACAATGTCTCATGCACAAAATGGGTTATTATCTCCCGTCACTCAGCCGGGCTGCATTAATATGTATTATTTCCACCAGAAAGATTGTGTCAGGTCAAACCTTCTCCTTCGCAAATGCGTGGCTTTTATTTATTTTATTTATTTTAAGAAAAAGTAGCCGAGGTTGGCTCTTGCGTGTCAATAAAAAAAACCCACGCACACACATTTCTGAAGTTCATCACATTTCATTCCTGACAAGCGTAGCTTTCCAATTCATCTCCGAACCGCCGCTTCCCTCACAGCATGAAATCTGGACCCGCTGAAAAGCAATTTCAGCTCGGGCACTTTGTGGTTCCTCCCCAGTTTTGATGTGAAGCAAGAGCTGGGAGGCCTGTCGGCCAGGAGACACGGTGGGGAAATAGCGTCCTGTCTGTGAATCCTCGCTCGGCCAAATCTTACCACATCTGCTATTTATTATTGCCGAATGAGATACTCATCGGCCCCTGACAGTGCGTAACATTTCAGCAGAAGTTCGGATCGGCTGTGTACCATCACTTCCACAGAAACGCATTTTCTCTACCATCCTTTAATGAAGAACAAACAATGAGCTGCTATGCTTTTATTCCCAGCCTCCCTTTGTCTTCTCTGTTTTATTTATTTCCTGCATTGATATCCCATCTCTCCTCCAGGAAGCTTAAGAGGGGACACCTGGCTCTCTGATTCCTCAATTCGTCTCCCCAATGACCCTGAGAGGGAACTTTATACCACGGGAGAAAGAATGAATCCGGCCCAGGTTTTGATCTGAACTTTACAGGAACTACCAAAAGTTCCTTGGATACCTCCTTTAAATTTCAGGATAAAACCCAGAGTGCATTTACCCAATGAGGATTCAGAGCCACCAGAATTCACTGGGTTAACTGAAGGATGGGGAATAACCCAAGGTCACTTAATAAATTTCAAAATCTGAGGAACTAGTAGTAGAAAAGATACCAAGGACGGTGGATGGATAGAAGAGCTAGAACTCAGGAGACATGGGTTCAAATCCCAGCGCAGCCATGGAAATTCATAGAGGTGGGTGGGGGGGTGGAACTGGTAAATTCACTCCTTCAATATCTCACTTATCTTGAAAGTCCTATTAGAGGTGTTGTAAGTAAATTCTGACTTGATGTAACACAAATGCTAGAAAAGGCAATGAAGCCTTCCAGATGCTACTGACCTGCAGCTTCCCTCATCCCTTATTTTCTTCTTGTCTTCATTCTTACCAAGGCTTGGTAGAACCAACAGAGAGACAAGGTGACCCATCCAACACATTCGTGACTTCACGCATTCCCTCACATAGGCACCAACGGATAGGAGCATAAAAACAAACCAATTGTGTCAGGCTAATACCTGCATGAGGCGAAGGTACGTATGGACAATCTTTTTTGTTGTTGTTGGAATGTGATCATCTGGGCACATTCCTCACCTCAACAAGATTCATTGCAAGATGTTGCACACCTCGCCTCTACAGTTCATACATTTGCAAGGTTTAACTGGCCAGAAAATGCACACAAAACTAAGTGTATGCTTTAAGGTTTGAGTGACAAAAACAGACAACTGAAAGAAATGCACAAAAACACTTCCGCCAATGGAGTTAAAATGCATGAATTTCGTCCAATGTATAAATAAATGTGTTGTTCAGGGGAAAGGGAAGGAAAGCAGTTCTTTGCTTGCTTTGTGTGTCTGTGTGCGCACAGAAACCTTCATGCATGTGTGGCTTGTTTGAATGGAAACACTACTAGTTTTGCAGCAAAGCATTTGCACGGATAGCGGAGATTCGGGTTTCGAAAGAGCTTTGTTGTATCGCTCTTACTTTAGAGGACAGAAATCTCCTGGGGTTGTCTCAACAACAATCAGGAATTAACTGCATATTCTCTCTCCCCCCCCAATTTGCCCCCGCCACAAGAGAAGCTGAAAATGAAGGAAGTCCAACTGGGAAAGAGGTTTCTGTTCAACAGCACCATTTCAGGCAGCATCTCCCCGTGTGCTTTGATCTAAAGAGATGGAGTAAAGATAATAAAACAGGTGCTGTGTTTATTCCCAGCACATTCACGGGGCAACA
Organism: Pogona vitticeps; assembly: GCF_051106095.1. Taxonomy (NCBI): domain Eukaryota; kingdom Metazoa; phylum Chordata; class Lepidosauria; order Squamata; family Agamidae; genus Pogona; species Pogona vitticeps. Next base: position 22,805,574 of record NC_135790.1, read on the forward strand.
TAATTAAAATGCAAGTAGGAGTCACGACACCTATCGATAAATCTTTGCCTGTGGTTCCTAAACTTGACAGGAAACCTATACCTGGCAACAGGGTTCAGTCAGGGAAGGAGGCAGAGGATAAAGGATCTCACTCATGGGTAGCCATTTTCACGTTTCGTTTGAGTAATGGGCCTGGCAAATTAGCACCCCGGCGGCCTGAAATACATATTTTTCCAAGGACGTGGGGACTCTCCAGTCGACAGGTGATGTGGGGAAATGGTCCCTGAAGGGAGCGTTGATTTCGGTGCCTCTCTGTGGCAGTCATATTTTATTACAGCCGGGATGACAGCAAAAGATACTGGTGAGCTTTTGGGTGTTCCAAGGGCTTCAGGGATGAAATGGAGCAGAAAACAACCTGATAAGATGATGAGAGGAAGAAGGGGAAGCGGCGGGTTATGGAGGGAAGAAGTCAATAATAATAAGCTCATCTCCGGATGGCCAAGGCTGAAGGGAAGGAGCCGGGTTGGCTAAAGACGTTTGTGTGACCGAGATGAGGAAATGAGTCCTTTCCTTTAATCCCTGCTGAGAATCCATGCCACATCCCATAAACAGACCTGATCCTAAAAGTCACACTTGTAGCTTGTTTGTCTTCCGGACCTGGCAATCAAAGGCACACTGGAGAAGGCCTCTCAGAAGTCACGTCTGCTCCCATGTAGATTCAGTGGTATGAAAACTGATCCCCTGTTATGGCTCTGCAGCAGGGTAACCTGGCATTTTAACCTGTGTTTCAGGTCAGGGATCCCTTCCCAATGTATTTGCCAACCTGCATGTTCCTGGGTCTTTTGGACATTAACCTTATAGAGAAAGTGGGTGAAGCATGTTGTGACCGTTCATCAGAGAGCAGGAGATGCATCCCTTTAAGGAAAAGCCATGAAGTTTGGGGGCTTTTCTACAGTGCACACACACACATACATACACAGAGAGAGTGGAGACCTTTATCCATACTGACATCATGACAGCACTAGCCAATGGGCTATTATGACAATCTCCTGCCTATTTATGCCGCCATCACTTACCTCTTTTGCAGTAGAAGGAACTGTTTCTGGAGCTACCAGTTCCCAGGAGTACATAGTCTACTTGCTAAATGGAATTGAGGAAAAACAAAGACCTACCACACAGAACAACATCACCCCTGGGCATGGTCTCCTTTTCTTTTATTGCCTTCTTTCCCAGGATTCTCTGGCTGAAATCTTGTTGCTTAGCATGGCAAGTTGTCACTTGGATAGTCCCATTGAAACAGTGTGGATCTGGTGAGTCAGCTCTTCTGTAAGTTCCATTGATTCAATGGGCCTACTCTGGCTGCAGCTTGGGATGGGGAAATTGGGATGGACCTTTTGAAGAACTTATTTTCCATTCACTAAAGCTGGCAATTGTTTTCACGCATTGTCACAGATACAAGGCAAGCTTGAAATGAACCAAAGGCAGAAGGAAGGCCCCAAGCATGAAACAGTGCCTAGACCGACAATAATTTTCAAACGCTTTTCAATTACCCGGTTTCCTTGAAAATAAGACCTAGTATGATTTTTCAGGATGCTCGTCATATAAGCCCTACCCACAAAAGAAGCCCCAGTTAAATGAAACCCCACCCTCCACCACTGTGCAGCAACCAGAAGATGATGACATGTATTTGAATAAATGTAGATGGTTGCACATGAAAGAAATAAAATAAAACATCCCCTGAAAATAAGCCCTAATGTGTTTTTTGGAGCAAAAATTAATATAAGACCCAGTCTTATTTTTGGGGAAGCACGGTATATTAAACCCAGGGAACCAAAAGCCACAAACGGACCAGTTAATTTGCAGTGCCGTCTTTTAAGTACCTTGCAGGGAAACGATAGGGAGAGGGAGGGGGAGCTTCCAGGAATTGCTGCCTGGCCTGATTTTGTCTACTAGGAAATGCAGTGAGGAAACTGGAGGTGAGAGCAGGGAGGGACTACCCTAATTAAAATCCAAATATATTTTAGAAAAGGGGGGGGGGAGGAAAAGGAAGGAGTCGTTTTATTTTGCAAAGGCTGCCAACTCAAGGAGAAACATAAAATCCCTTCAATGAAGGTCTTGTCTGGTTTATTATAGCATCAACTTCAATTTATGCTCTTGCCTTTTATGATTGTTCTCTATCTGTGTTCCTGGAACTTATTTATAGAGGGGTTATTAGCATGGAGACCAAACTAGGATGGCGAGCAAACCCCTGGAAGTCTGACTAGAAGGAACCAAGATAAGAAGGCAGTGAAAAGCTTGTGCGCAACACCCTTCTTCTTTTAATCCCCTTGCTAATAGAAATTGGGCGGGATTATTGGGTGCCACTGCCTTATGCGGGAGATAGCTTCTTGTAACGGTACTGTACTTCATTTCTAACTGAGCATGAGAGGCACCGAATCAATGGCTGCAACTGAGGAGTTGAGAATCGGAAAGGGAGGGAGGAGCAAAGAGTTTCTCATCGTTGAAACAAGGAGGAGGGGAAGGAACTCCGGGTCATATGGGGAAGACGTGGAACATGGCTTTAGTAGGAAAGGAAGACACAGCTGCAAAAGGGGATCCCATATGGGATTGAAAGATATTAAATGGGATGAGGAGAAGAAAAGGGACAGTGCTATTGGGTGGGGGCATAAGGAGAATGAAAGGAAAAACTAAACAGTTTAGACTAGGGGCTTCCAACCTGGGGTCCCCAGATGTTCTTGGACTACAACTCCTGGAAATCCTGGGTAGCAGAACAAATGAGGAAGGCTTCTGGGAGTTTTAGTCCAATAACACCTGGGGACCCAAGGTTAGGAATCATTGGTTTAGACTGTTTCAATACATGGATGGATACATACTAGAAGACTCAAAGCTGCAAGTAACTAGTCACAAGTTACAAGTTCCTATTTTTTGAAGAGCTTCTACCAGCTTGCAGTGACAGTTTGCAACAAGTAGTATAGGAATGACAGAACTAGTATTTGAAAAATTTTCCTGATTTTTAGAAGTCATTTTAAAATGCATTTTACAGAATTTTAACAGGGTTTCCCCCTGCCCCTCCAGGTTTTGTGTCATTTTCTTAGAAATACTAATTGCCAAAGGAAGTATCCCTTGGCTTTGTATTTGGATTTTTGTAGACATTTGTAAGAGGCAAATATGACCATAGCAACTGTAAGGACAACTGGCTTGCTGGGGAGGAAGCAGGGGCAAGTAACAAAATAAGTTTACTTTAAAAAATAACAGTCAGAGCTCTAATGTTAGGTAACTCATTGCCATTAATTTTACTCACTTCATCAATTACATACATACATACATACATACATACATACATACATACATACATACATACATACATACATACATACATACATACATACATACATACAATTATATATATAATTATATATACCATATTTTTCGCACCATAAGACGCACTTTTTTCCCACAAAACAGGGGGGTGGAAAGTCTGTGAGTCTTATGGAGCGAAGAAAACAGATTATATTTTCCTGTTTTCTTTTCCTAAAAATTGGTGCGTCTTATGGAAAGGTGCGTCTTATGGAGCGAAAAATACGGTAAAATATATAATTATATATATTTACAAAAATGAAACTTATAATCTGAGGGAGACAGAGGCTAGATTTTCTAGATTTGAAAGTTTTTGTGTGGATCCTTCTTTCTTTCTTTTTTCCCTTTCTTAAGACGGGTCAGAGAATGGTAGTGAGATGAGAATGGCAGATGCCAATCTAGAAGGAAAGTAAGAAGACAAGCACGCCTTCTAAAATGGCAGCTTATTCCTTGGAGAGGGCCTTCAAAAGTCCCCCCCCCTTTCAGGCATTTAACTAATTGGTTCCTCTGATTCAAATCAATTACATGTCTGCAGCACTGACAGTTCCTAAAAATATGGTGTTATGTATTCCTGTTCCACCTCCAAGGAGTTCAAGGTGGCCCACAAGGTTGTCCTCTGTCTCAAATAAAATGGAGCAACTCAAGTGCATTTCTGACCCATCCCTCCTTCCTACCTTCAGTCTACTGTCTTGGAGGCCAACACCTGGGTGACCACAGCTGTGATCTATTTCTCAGCAAAGAGTGAAAAGACGGGGCCCACTGAGGAGTTACACAAGGACAGGGATTCCCAACCTTGAGTCCCCAGATGTTTCTTGGACTACGACTCCCAGAAATCTTGGCCAGCCCAGCTAGTGGTGAAGACTGCTGGACGTTGCAGTCCAAGAACATCTGGGGACTCACAGTTGGGACCCACTGTGACAGGAGAACACATCCCTCTTGGAACAAACCCCTTCCTATCTGATGCATATATCAAAGTTCAGACATATAAGAAAGAAATGAATATTGACCTTACAAGAATTTGAACTTCAGGCTTCAAACACTCAGCTGCACAAAGATTTTTAATTTTTTCCCCCTCCGTATCAAATACTCACTGCAGGAAGAATGGATGATGTTAAATTATTTTGGAATATGCTGAGAATGTCCTGCCTGAGCTACTGATGCCTCATAAATCATTCTTCTTTCCTACGCTTGATTTCTCTTTCAGGCAGGATAATGTCAGCTCACAGGGGAGGTTTGGTGCCTTGCACTTAAGATGATCACACTTGAGGGTGTGCAGAACGGAGACGAGGGGGGGGCGAGTGGGAGACATCGAGGACGGGGGGGGCGGGGAGGAGGGGGAGGGGGGACAAGCCACAGGGAGAGGCGCTGGGTTTGCAGAGAGAAGTGATCATGGAGACAGAAATTACAAACTGAGCTCTGGAAGATGTCGAGGTGTAAAGGGAAGGTTTTTTTTCATTTTAACTTACAAAATGTCTTTAATCAACGGTGTATAAACTGCCGAAAGAGAGTGGGAATGCATTGGGAATGCAGAGCTCCTCTGCTGCATTTTAGGACAGAAAGGGGAATTACAAATATATATGTGTGAACTTTAATGAATTTAAATGTATCTGTAGAGGAGGGCGCTGCAGTGCCATGTTCAGGGGCTAGGTGGCAGAATTCTTCAACTAACACATAGCTTTACTATCAGTAGAGTTTGCAGTTGGGTGAAAAAGTTCAAGTGATAGGAATCAGCCCCCTTCCTGGCTGCTGCAGGGAAGATCACCACAAAGGCTATATGGGTGCACTATGACAGTACATGGGCCTGGGGACAATGAATTACAAATACCCAGTGTTCACTCCTATTGGGGATTAAATCGGCGCTTCAGCTCCAATGTTGTCACCATTTCTTAGGGAGCAATTGACACACAGGACTAAACTGTCATGCACAGAATTGCAGTGTTAAGTATTTGTGCTTATTAACATTCTTTCACTCTGTTGTTGAAAATTTGTATGGATATGGTCAGTCCCCCCCCCCCCCCCAAATCATGTTCAGTTTTGCTGCAGGCAAAATTTGTCAGCAACTTAAAAGCTGTGCAAAACTTTCCCTCGGATTTTTGCTGATCGTATCAGAATTTGTTTAACTTCTACTCTGACTCCTATGCCTTTCCGATTTGCCTTGAGTATGCCCTCAGGTGAAATTCAGTAGCAATGCCAGATAGCAGATATTGCATTTTCCCCCCTACAATGCCTGCCCACGTTGACTTACAGTCCCTCTCGGGGCAATCCTGTACACTTGCTGCCATGCAGGATGTGGATTTTCTGTGTCTCTTGGAAAGCACTGAAGACGTTCTTCTTGCACTGGAGATTTTCTCCCTGCATCACAGCATGTGCTAAAAATTTACCCTCAACCAGAGTCCAAGTCCACATGTTAGAGAGTCAACATCGACAGACTATTTCCATTCCAATCACAAGCCATCAGATATGAGGGACTTACTACATGAGAGGTAGTAGGGACTTTGAGGTCAGCAGTGGGGAAAAGCAGACCCTAAACTATTATTCTAAAGACTGGCTGTTTATCCAGGAATATAACTATACTGCTAGGTCAACAAATTTGAATCAACATTTAGTGTTTCATTCACAGTAGTGAAAGATTGTCACTGATCTCTGTTATCTGGTATCCTTATTGTTGATTTAACCACAGAGGATTCAACCACAACTAGAGTTACCATTAAGACTATATATAGATAAGAATACATACACCAGCAGTATGTTGACTTAAAAATATAGCACTAACAAGTTAAAATGTACATATACAAATACGTATGTCCACAAAGTCTGGGTTAAAAACAGTGCAACCAAGTTAAAAATACAATCAAGCTCAAATATTTTGAATTTAGTCCTTACAATTAACCATATGAACATTTACATTCCCCCCCCATAGCTCTAGGGCAGCTACTGCAAATCTTGCTACTCTATCTAGTACAACTTTATTATCACCAAACAACACAGATAATTTTATTTTGGCCACTTTTATCCAGAATACCCTCCAGCGAATTTGAAATCAACTTTGCTCCAGCTTCAGAATATAAAGAGAAGTTCATTGATTTTCTTCGTCTTCATCATCATCCCTTTATCTTTCTAACATTCCTCAGCAGATGCACCTCCAGATTTTAGCAACCTCTAGTTTACAGCCTTGACCATGAAAACAACAATAACAATATGCCATAATTTCCTTTAATATCTTGTTTTTCAGACTAGGAGCCACTTTTATTTTCTTTTATATTTCATTTCATTTTTGGAAACTAGCATCAAATGTGACATCTTCATCACAAGGATTATTCGTTATAGCCCCCAGGATGAACCAGGACTAAGATTTCATGTTAATCCCTATTCAAGGAATTTGCTAAAATTCATGAATCACATGTCCTGCAGAGTAAGACTTGAGATTTACGTAGATAGACAGACAGACAGACAGATAGATAGATAGATAGATGCATAGGGATAGGGATAGGGATAGGGATAGATATAGATATAGATATATAAGTATAGATATTTTAAAAATCTCAAGTCTTACTCTGCAAGACATGCAATTCATGAATTTTAGCAAATTCCTTGAATAGGAACTATATATATATGAATGCATGAGAAAGCAGAAATGACAGATTTGCCCACCCTACCTACTCTCAGTTGTCTTCGTGATGTTCTTGGCACTGGATCTCCTATAGATTTAGCTACACTTAGTCTAGCCACCTGAACAATTCATCTGCTTAGCAGTAGGCTTTCTGACTGTTGATGTGGCTGATCAGCTCCCTCACTCTGCTTCTGCAGTGTATTGGTACACACTCTGGAAAACACTAAGCTAGGAACAATTGGAGGAAAAACACTTTAGGGTTGTGGTTTTTTTTGTTTTGTTTGTTTTGTTTTGGGTTTTTTTTCTTTTTGTTTTTAATTCTAGGTCATTTGCCACATCATTTCTTAATCTCCCCAACCCTTTCCTTCCCACAATTTAGTACTCTTGTGTAGAAGCTGAAAATAATTTGCCAAGAATGTGCAGTTTATGGGATGAAACATTCCATTTGTCACCGTACCTGCTGCAAATATTTAAGTGAGCCAGGGATGGAGCGGCATCAGAATCTGTAAAGACTTGTGGATTTACAGGACTGCAGAACAAAGGCTGATCAGAAAAGCTGCTGGAATGCCCTTTTTGTAACTGCACGCATGCACACATTTACACACGCAGAGAGAAAATGATTTGTACAGAGAATAGTAATAAAAAAGGACTTTGCAGCCCACGTCTATCTGGGGGATAAAAGCAATTCAGACTGCGGCCCAGGATGCCACCTTTCAATATTTTTTTTTCATGCTGTTCCCTTCTTTCCACAAGCCCGTCAGGTTCTCAGCCTTGACATCTGAGATGTCATAATGGGGAGAGGGCACAGAGTGAACGTCTCAATGCCATCATGACACTTTGGTTGATGGGCAAGCTGCCGGCTCAGGAAACATGCTTCAAAAGAGAGGGAAAGGGTTTTGATCAGCGGCTACAAACAAATTGTCTTCTTCATCCTAGGGCTGCAAGTGGAAACAAAACAAAGCAACAGCTTGTGATGTTGAAAGCCCTGCAAGTAATTATAATTTTGCCCAGTTCTCCTCCACCAGAAATGGACAGGCGAAGGAGTGTTTTGCTGTATTGACCCCAAAAGTAATTTGACCATATGCCTAGACATATATCTTAGAACTGCAGAACTGGATGGGACCCTCTGGGTCATCAAGTCCAGCCCTTAGTAGAGAGGCACAGTGGGAGCTATCCAGCCATTCTTACTCCTTTCCGTCTCTGTAACTGTAACCTTTCAGATATTGTTGCACTACAGTTCCCATTATTCCTAGATTTTGAACATACTGGTTGGGTTTGATGAGTTTCGGAGTCCAGCAGTAAATACGAGTCCACAAGTTTTGCAAGCTTAACCTAAATTTATTATGAGCTTTATTTAATTCTGGCTGCAACGCTATAGCCATATCTTGGTGTGGTTACTAGCTAATGATGAAGTAATGCAGGTGGGCGCTCCAAAAAAATGAAAACCCAATTGCTGATTTCCCCCATTGCTGCATAGCTATAAGAACAGCACCAATGCTCTGTGCACAGATCAAGTGGCTTCTGTTTCCAATGGCATATGCCTAAAATGAAGTTGTTTTTCACTTCCCTTGCTAGAATTTTTCCCAATGTCCAAACAACAATTTCCCTACCTTGCCTCAAAATGATTCCCCAACCAAAGCCATTCCCAGACTTTTTTCATCCCACTGAGACCTTTGATTTATTGTTTGTTCTGCTTTGTTCTGGAGTGGAACAGTTTAGCTCTGTGACACTTGCCAAGTATTTCAGCAGTGATGTATGACCAGCACAAGGAAACAACAGCCAGCACAGCGGAGGGAAGCACATATGAGCTGTTTCAAACAAAACTGGATATTTGCTTGAAACTGGAAAGTGCAACTATGTGAGAATACAGCCCCTTACACAGAGAAACAATTCAGCACTAGATCAACTACCACCAGGACGCGATTCCCAGTATGTCCTGGGAGCAAGAGACAGGAATGGAAGCAAAGAACAGAGGTACACTTAGAAGTATGCAAATGACCCATCGAAAAGAGCCATTGACATGATGTTGGACAGATATATTTCATACAAACTCATGGCTTGCAAATTCCAATTGAAATCCTGTCCTGTAGGTTTGCTATAGCAGAATTTGCAATGCCTTCTAATAGATGGCATGAGCTGGGGCAGAAAACGGCAGTATAGTCAAGGATGTCAATGCTTTAAGAATAAATGCATCCAACCAGTTACAGGAGCAAGGAAACCTCTGGTTGGAGACAAATGCCAACATTGCCACTGCTCACATTTTATTACTTTCTATTTTCAGAAATCATCATCATGTACACAGATAAAAAGAAATGAGATGAAACTCTCCCATGTCCCTTCAGAGCCAAGGCATCCACTTCATAACACTCACTTTATAACAAGTGCTTATTGTTCTTGTTGTTCTGCAAACTACAAGCACAGCCCTTGGCCTTGGTCCTTGCTGATTCTGTGGATGAATTATGTAGTTTATAAGAAATAGTAAGTCTCTTTCTTTCTTTCTTCTTCTTCTTTTTTTTGCACCAATGCAAACATGCACACATCTAGCTGTATGTCTCATTGTAATCTGACAGATACTTAAGTACCATTTTTACCAACAACAAAAATTCCCACGTGATGCTCAAGACTCTCACTTAGGAGAAAACATTGAAGAAATATTGTAGTCTCTCTATCAAGTTATTTTTGTGCTCATTGGCATTAGCCAAAACTTATATGAGTTTACTCTGATTGCTAAAAAGAAAGTTCATTTGGACAGACGAAAAGAGGTCAGATCACATAGGAGATTGGCTGCTGGCACCAAAGGAGAACCTCACAGCTGAACCTCACAATAGAGCCCAAGATCTTCCCTTGACACTCCAACCACTGACGACGGAGACTGAGATCACAATGCAGCATACAGTTTGGGGTGGGAGGTGGTAAAGGAAAAGTGCCACTATTTATTGCCTGTGAGTGTATGAATGTTAAAGGATTATTGGCACCTGGGCTTTGAGTGCCCAGGTCACACTTTTAATGTGCTGCACAGCATCCCCACCCCCATTTATGTCTTCCACCATCAATTTGAAGAATATCCATCCATCCATCCATCCATCCATCCATCCATCCATCCATCCATCCATCCATCCATCCATCCATCCATCCATCCATCCATCCATCCATCCATCCATCCATCCATCCATCCATCCATCCATCCATCCATCCATCACCAGAGATCTCAAAACACACAGATAAGGTCACAGGCCTCAGTACAGAGAAGGTAATTATATCTGTTAAAAGGCGTAAGATGAGATGGCCCAATCTGCATGCAATTTATTTGAGTAGAGATTCAGTCAGACTTTTTACAGACCCTTACTCTGACAGAACCCATTTACAAGAGCCACAGCTGGCCACCCATAATGTTGACTGGCTTTCTATCAGTCTTTGAAATACGCAAGCAGACCCGCATTGCCATTAAACCACACTTTAAAGAAATATCTCTGAGGATTTTATTCAACCTCCATTCCTCTGAGTAAAAGCTGCCAGAAGCAGTTGAAACAGGCAGTGCAGTGCCTTCCTGGCTATCCTCTTGCTATTGACTCTAATGATCTCCTTTCAGGTCAGCTCTTCTGCCCCAGAGTGTGGTAGGAGATGGGATGTTCTTTCCCAGAGGACCTAGGAAGGCTGGGAGTAAGACAACTCATGCCATAAACTCAGGCATTTAAAATCTCCCTAATGGAGATGAATCATAATTCATAAGTGATTAAAGGGCAATTAGCAGCACTATATAAGGTGCTTGAGCAAGTGGGAAGGAACATGTGAATGAGAATTCACCTAGACCCCCAGCGTCCTAAGTTCCTGTCAATTCTTGTTTGAAACAAGAGTCTTAGTCTCATCCAATATCCATCTAACCTTTCCCCTCTCCATTGCTCAGTTTCCTTGGCAACCGTTTAAAAGTCCTGGAAAAAAGGCACAGCTGCTTCTTTTTTGGGGGGGAGGAAAGTGCAAGAAGGAGTGAAGGATTGGCAACGTGTCCTTTCAAGAAGATACCTCTCGTTCTCTCTTTTTTCTACAGGTGATTTCCCAACCCGAAGCTCCAGGCCAGTTCCAACGGCTTTAGAGCCTGTAAAATCTCACCTTGAGTGCACAGAGAATTAAGAGGGTAATTAGATGGGTGTTCCCGGAATGTGAGACGTGAGGCAGTACGCTTGCATGGAGGCTACCGAAAGAATGCTATATATCACAGTGTATACAGGACAGCTTCTACGAGGAATGACAGAAAAGATAAATCTGGAATCATAGTCATGCCATAAGAGATTCCAGTTCAGAGGGATATTGTTTAAGGGGGGAGCTTGGGCCCTGAAATGCTCCATGTTTGGGTTTGAAATTCCCGGGAACTCTCCAAGGTGCTAAACTTAGTAAATGAATCATGGGCCCTGCCTTGTAAAGTTCAGACTCAAACTGAGTGCAGAGGTACAGCTCCTGCAAAATCCAAATAACTGATCCTAGTTCTTTCTCTGTCTGATTCGTTTATGACTTCTTGAAAATCTTGCAAGAGTAACATGAAGAATGGGCTAAGTAAAGGGTCAGACTGTTGGAACATTAGGGAGAAATAGGTTCAGTCCAAAATCTGTATGTCAACTCACCCGATTCACACCTCCTAAACCTACCAGCAAAACAAAATGCACGCGTGCAGCAAATTTCTAGCTTCCCAGATGTATTGGAAATGATGTACAATAATTCGTTATGAGGGAACACAGTTAAACCAGGGAACACAGACTAGAAGTTCTATGCAGCCACCAAAGATCGCTGAACACTAAGAAAATTGCCATAGGCTTTCTCAGTCTTGATGGGTGCCTCTTCTGCCTTGCTATTAATTTAAAGCTTTAACATATTAACAGACAGACGACTCTTGTACAACCTGTTAAGAGCAGTGCCAATCTATGAAACACTACATGCTAAGAATTTACAGCACTCCCTGTCACAAAGCAGCAGCTAACAAAGGTCAGGATTTGAGGTTGTCATTAAAGGGTTCTTCGGTGCCTTTTTGAAGAGCAGCATTTATTTTCATTTTTCTCTTCCCCATCTTGGCCCACGGCCCAATTTTTTGCCTCTGCTAACATTCCCTGCACACACTCCATATCCACTTCAAGAGCACTGGTTTGGGGGAATGTCCGGTGTACAGACAATTTTAGAAACTTAATCTTTGACAGCTTCTCCAGGAACATACAAAGCCCCTTTATCCTAAACTGTATCAAGACCCTCAGCAGCTCAAATAAAAATAAAAGAGTTGTGTGTGTGGATAGAGTGAAAATGAAACCCACATCTAATGCAATCCAATGTAGTATCATAGGACCCAGAAGAAATGATCCGGCGCTTTGGATGCAAAAGCCACTTACTAGCTTTCATCAAAACATTACAATATTAATCAGCACTCATAATATGCAGTGATTTGCATACCAGCAAATATATTTCCAGTGTAAATTGTTTGTTGAAAAGCCTCCGAGAAATATGCAGTTCGCTGCTATTGAACATCAGAGGATAGAAAAATAAAGGGGGGGAGGAAGATCTCTCTCTCTCTCTCTCTCTCTTTTTTTTTTTTTAAACAGCCTCCGTATAGGCCTCACTTCCCTCTTCTTTCTGAATTTGGCATAGAAAATCATTAGCATTCATTTCAATTATCCACCCAGGCCTCAGTGCTGAGGCACATCACTGGATCGCTACTGCTACAAATGCATAAGAACGACAAAAAGTGACAAATTAATGGGCCACCCAAGAGTGGAACATGGCAAGATCAAGACAAGAGAGAAAACAGAACATTTGATTTTTAGCCAAGGGAGAAACAAGCTGCCAGCCAGCTGTTTACTTGTTTCTTCCTTTTCCCACCCAGCATTTTTTTTAAAAAAAATTGAGTGCAGATTTGAGAACCTGGTGGTTGTCTCAATGAAATCCAATTCAATCTCCTTCCCCTTCTCCCTCCCTCTTTCAAGGATGGTATATATGGCTATGGCTACAAAGCCAACATGCCCTGGCACTTTTCGACTTAATTGCTCATCTGATCTGTTCTCAGGTTGTCTGAATTCTTGGATACAGTGGTGCCTCGCTAGACGATGATAATCCGTTCCACTGAAATAGCTGTTTAATGAACTCATCATCTAGCAAAAAGCATTTCCCCACTGGAATGCATTGAAACCTGTTTAATGTGTTCCAATGGGGAAGAATCGTCGTTGTCTAGCGAAGATCGGCCATAGGAAAGCCGCTTTGCGAACCACCAATCAGCTGTTTAAATAGATGTCTTGCGAAGCTTAGGTCCCAAAAACACCCGTTTTGCGAGCACGGAGGGAGCTGTCAAAATCGTTGTCTAGCGGAAATTGGATTGCGAAGCAGGGACCAAACATTGTCCAGCGAAATTCCTCCACAGGAACCACTGTTTTGCAAATCACTATAGCGACCGCAAAAAGCCAATGTCTAGCGGAAAAAAATGTCATGCGGGGTAACTGTCTAGCGAGGCAACACTGTATATTGTCAGGCAAAAATGTAGCATCTGGACCTCCTGGATTCCTCTGGGGAAAAAAACCCAGAGGCCCAAGCTTCTTTTCCCATAAAATCAACATTTGGTCATTTAACAGCTTTGGAATAATTACTCCCCTCACCAGAGGTTTGAATTGGATCTTCTAAATCTTTGGTACAAGGAGTAAAAGCATTCAGCTCAAATAGGCAGCTATTTCCCCCCCCACCTCTTCTGTTCTACTGTTCTGGCTTTTGACCAGCACGGAGGAATACAGCCTCTAAAAACTTCTGAAATATTGAATACAATCCTGGGGCTGTAAGGAGTTCCCCAGTCCTGATGTTGCCTTTAGTATGTGTAAGTACCATGTGAGGTACTTATGCATTTATACACTTAAGCTAAGTGCATATTTAATTTTTAAAAAAAACCAAAACACATCAAAATAGATAGGTCTATTTACTTTACCTTCAGTATGCTTTGTGTTCAGAAAGTTTCAGGTTTAATCCATAGCAACTTTTTAAAATGCATCTCACAGCAGTTTAGGTGGAACATCTCTAATCCTTAAGCGCCATTGCCATGTCAGAAAGATAATACAGGACAAGAGGTCAAATATTACTACTTAATGTCAGGGCTTGTCCTGGGCATTTGTCTGTCTGTCTGTCTATCTATCTATTTGTCTTCCTGTCTCATTTTGGAGTCATCCCACCAAGTTCCAGTTATCCCTATCAAGTCATATTTATCTTCTTGAACAAAGATTTTCACTTCTTTATTTCTCATACTCCTGTCGTTTGTATATAGGCACTGAAGGTTATGTGATTTCCTGGCTATTATTGGGCTCCATTAGAGCTGCTTGCTCTTTTCCTCCATATAGTGGTTACTTTCCATCTCAACTTGAACTTCTCTGCTGTTCAATCAAAAAGTCTTCAAGGCCTTCTCTACTGTTCTCTTGATCACTGATCAGCCCTTGGAGACAAACTGCTATATTTTAATGTGAGCTTTTGTGGCCAAATGCATTTCTTCAGATGTTAAGAATGGAACTACACGGCATGTCCCACTCTTACACTTGAGGAAATGGAATTGTCCATGAAAGTTCATATTAATGGCTACCTCTATTAAAACTACTGATCAGAAAGAACTCGGAAGAACAAAATATGGGATTAAAGTCTTTCCTTTTTCCTTCTCAGTGGGACATGCTCCCCACTGAAAATAGGGCAGAGAGTGTTGATTAGTGAAAGCGTTAGGAAAGGATTAAAAGGTAAATGCTCCCTTGGGCTGGCTAAAGTTGTTGTTAATAACTACATCAATCTTCCCCTGGTATGGAGCCTAATCAACGCTTCCAAGATAGCACCTTCCCTCGTGGATTCAAAACATGCAGAGTTAAAGGAAGCAGAGAAAAGCCAGATGGTTTTCCTGGTCCGAAATGAAACAGCGGAGATGGTACTCAGAATTGGTGCAGATACTTGTAGTGACATTGGCAGAAATAATGTGGAGACCTACTTAGTAGGTTGATATATTGTTGTTGTTGTTTTTTGAACAGGAAAACAAAGGTGCAAGAGCTTCTTCTGCACCAATTCAGCTGTGACTTGGGATTGATTTTACACTCCTTCAAGATCTTGTTTAACTTTTTAAAAAGATTGCATCTCTCTCTCATTGAGATTTTTGATCCTCAGAATTCAAGAGAGAGAGAGAGACCATGTTCAGACTATTCATTTAATGGACTTTAATGAAGACTTTACTTGTTCACAAGAGAAGATGATGGGATGCACCCTTCAAACCATGTGTGCTCATACTTAATTTAGGATTGCCATTCAACACTCCCTGCACCTTTGCTCACTGTACTCACTGCTCATCTAAATCTTGTCTACATAGTTTCTTTGGAGTGAGGTGGATTGGGCTAAACAGAGTCAAATGGCATATAGACCTTAAGTGACCCAGTTTAGTCTGTGCCAGCCTGCTATTAATTCGCCAGTATCATGAAGTGGCTTGAAAAGAGAGCCTCTTCAGGATATTGGCAATTAAATACTTCCTCCTCTCCATGGAGGAATTTTTTTTCCATTTGTGTTTTTCTTTTTTTAAAGTGATGCAGCACATTTGTGCTGCTCTCATACACTTTTTTAAAAAAAATCACTTCCTCTGCCACTCCATGGAGCTGAGAAAGTGTTTAATTCTCCAATATCCTGAAGTGGCTCTTTTCTTAAGATAGTAAATTCAAAGAGAAAGGCTTGCTTTAGCTCATTTCCAGTGATTGCATGCATTGGAAACAAACCAAAATGGAGCAATCCAAAAAAAGTAGAAGCCCTGATAGAGGCCTGAAAGATGTAGGCAGGAACGCTCTGGAGATGGGCTTGTTTAAAGCAAGAAGGATTCAGTGTGCACAAAGTGATAGTGAATATTCACTGGCACAATTAGCGAGAAAGAAGAAACTGCACCGACAATGAACCACTGCATGTGTGTTAACAATTAAGACTATTTTTCTCCATAGAACTGTGGGGTTCTCTCTCATCCAAATGGAACTGCAGTTCTGGACAGGGAAAGAGCTAAGGCTTAGTAGCAATACATGTATTAATAAACCTAGTCTTGGAACTGCAGAGCTGGAAAGGACCCTATGGATCGTTGAATCTAGCCTTTTGTTAAAGAGAAACAGTGGGTAACAAGCTCTCAACCTCTGGACCCTCAGCCAGATACCTAAACCCCTGAGCTATGCAGCAATCCTTCATGGTTTTCATGCACAAGGCATGTCTAGCTTGGGTTAGGGTGGATTGGAGAAATTGCTACCTGAAACTTGGTGGATCTGTGGCCACTCCCAGAAGCCTCCACCACTAGCTGTACCGGCCAGTATTTCTGGGAGTTGTAGTCCAAGGATGTCTGGGGACCCAAGGTTGGGAACTACTAGTGCATACAATTCTGACATAGATGGAACAATGGTTGGACTCTGTAGGAGGCAACGTCCTATGTTCCTAAGATGTTGACGGAGGTAGTTTGCTTTGTAGTTCTCTGCGTGAGCTGAGCTGAAAGCAGTCAATTGTATAGGAAGGAACATGCGGCAAGATGATGGGGCATTTCGTTTCATTTGAGAGAACTATAAAGAGCCACACATCCTGCAGTGTGTGAGAGAGAGAGACACACAGAGAGGGAGAGTCTGTGAGACATAAATGTCAGGTTTATGAACAATTGAGCAACTCTGTACCTGTTTGAAATTGCTCTTTAAGGTCAGAACTATAAGTGTTCCCCCTTTGGCAACAAGACTCCTCAGCAAAGTGAAGAGTGGTGAGTCTGGAGAACGAACTATTAGGCCCTCCTGACCTTTGTTTGGTTAGATATTCCTGTGTGAGGGCCATGGAGTTCTCTTACACAGTGCACTGTCTGTTGAAACGTCACTGTGGCATTCAAGTGGCACGCTGGCATTGGTAATGCAGTTTTTAATAATAGGTTTCTGAACAGAACTGCCTAGTATGGCTTCTGATGCAGCCCTGCAGCAGGTTCTCTCATAGTACAAGAGAAAAGAGAGGGAGAGAGTTGTTCTTATGGTGGGCAGTACCCAGTAAATTGTGAGTGCTTGAACATAAGCAAGTTTGAGGATTTTGTTCTGTGCAAATTCTAACGTGGACTTAGCCAAAGGGCAGATCTGAAGCTGCTGTTGGATGATGTGATGATGGGAACACTTTTTTTTTTTTTTTGAGCTTCTGGAAATTATGATGCAGGTGTTAGCTCATGTAACAAAATATATAAACGATGTGTATTTAAGAACCACATAATTTTAAAAATGCATACTTAGAAGGAAAATGTAGGTATTCATTTAGAAATGCATGTAAAATGCAATTAGAAATGTGGGCTTTCTGAGAAACACATTCAATATATATATATGTGTGTAAATAATATTTAAACACAGCCTTTCCCTCTTATTTTTCAGATTAATGCTGAAGCAGGATGAAATGGACTTTCACATGTACAGTGTATCACAGAAGTGAGTACACTCCCTCACATGTCATAAATATTTTAGTATATCTTTTCATGTGACAACACTGAAGAAATGACACTTGGCTACAATGTAAAACAGTGAGTATAACAGTGTAAATGTGCTGTCCCCTCCAAATAACGCAACATACAGCCATTAATGTCTAAACCGCTGGCAACAAAAGTGAGTACACCCCTAAGTGATAATGTCCAAATTGGCCACAAAGTATCAATATTTTGTGTGGCCACCATTATTTTCCAGCACTGCCCTAACCCTCTTGGGCATGGAGTTCACCAGAGCTGACGAATGCACAAGAAATTGGAGGCAGGCCGATCTCTCCACCTCTACAGAATGCAACACAATGGCCAGAGGTCAATTATTTAATTATCATCATCTCAGAACTGCAGAGTGCAAGGGACCCTGCGGATGATCAAGTCCAGCCCCTCTCAAGGAAGCACAGTGGGAATCGAACTCCCAGCTGCTGGCTCAACAGCTAGATATCTAACCAATGAATCATTCCAGCAATTCATTTGCTTCCATTTGTGTAAGTGAAATAAAATCAAAGGCAGTGACTAGCTGTCTCTTATTAGTGAAGTGTGTTTGATAAACACACTTGATCATGTGATCAGATATGCACCCAGAAATTAGCCAGCACCTTGTTAAAGGGACGTGGTGGCGCTGCGGGTTAAACTGCAGAAGCCTCTGTGCTGTAAGGTCTGTAGATCTTCAGCTGTAAGATCAAATCCACGTGACGGAGTGAGCGCCCGTCGCTTACCCCAGCTCCCACCAACCTAGCGGTTCAAAAGCATGCAAATGCGAGTAGAAAATAGGGACCGCCTCAGTGGGAAGGTAACAGCATTCCGTGTCTAAGTTGCACTGGACATGTAACCATGGAAGATTGTCTTCAGACAAATGCTGGCTCTATGGCTTAGAAACGGGGATGAGCACCATCCCCTAGAGTCAAACACGACTGGATGAATTGTCAAGGGGAACCTTTAACTTTACCTTGTTAATGAACAGCAATTTGCTACTGCCACTTAACGCCATTTCCTTACACAAGCTTAAATCAGCAATTAGATTCAGGGCACGTAATAAGACATACAACTGTTCAATAAGCCCCTAAACTCTATGATTTACTATTTCCAAAGGAGAAAAAATACAATCAGCTGTTGACAATAATTGTCCTAACCAGGTAACAAGATTGAAGCTATTAGCATTGGATCCTACATAAAGTAAGCATGGTGTGCAATTAAACCAACTGCAGCATAAAATATGTATACAACACACATCTGTTTCAGGTCTGCTTTGAAAAATATGCATGTCCTGTATAACATACGAAGAAATGCACTTGAAGAAAATGTTTCAAAGCTGACGTGCCTTCCAAAAAATATGAAATACTCAGATATTCGAAACCTAGTGAGTCGTACAGGCAAACCTTTTCTTGCTCAAAACTCCTTCTTATATTCAACACAAACCACAATGGAAGATGGTAGAATTGATGTTGAATGGCATTTCTAGATTATTTGCTCGATCAGGTCTTGTATTATTGAAAGAAACAAAAAAAATGCAACCAACCACCAAATCCAAAATGACCTGGAGGTCTGCAAGTATATACACTCTAGCAGAAAACAAGACTGATATGACCTACGCAGATTGGAAAAGAAAGAATGCAAAAAAGCAGGATCCTCTAAAAGCTGAAGAATAAGAAATAAGAATAAGAAGTTGCAGATATCAAATTTTCAAAAAAGTTTTAAAGATCTAAATGTTGTAAACAGGAATAATGGTCACACACCCCAGGACATTATACTTTAAAATGTGTTCTAATGACAGCAAGTATTCTACACTACAAAAAGAGAGAGAGAGCTCAAAGTCAAGAGTTAAAATACTTTAAGAAAGAAGCTAGAAAGAGCCATTGAAATGTCTCAGGGTTACTAGTTGGGCTCAAAATGCCATATGGCCTCCCTCTTGACTTCTACGCCTTCTTGTGCACTTGTGGGGGGGGAGCAGTCCTTTCCATTATTAGCCAGTTATTCTTGGCACTAGCAACTCTGGTTTGCAGGGATGTTTGACCTCAATAATGAAAAGGATCAGATGGAGACCATCTGGAAACAGCATCTAGCTTTAACCTTGAGGGACACTGTTTTTGTTTTGATTTGTTTTTGGAAGGGGAAGATGATGCGTCAACTGGCAGAAGCTTGCTTCCTGTGGAGACTGTTTTTTTTTTAAAAAAAGAAAAGAAAAGAAAGAAGACAAATGTTGCACTGAGAACATGCTTTGGAGCAATCAGCCTCCATAGGGAAAGATGTTGAGGCACTCATGTGTGGCGCCTACAGGAGAGAGTTCCATCTGCTTCCTGCCAACTCACCTGGATTTTTCACAATGGGGAATCAGGAGCTTGGAGCCAGGTAGGAAAATGGCAATGCTTAGCCATGGAAACAGAGAGGAAGTAGGCCAAGTGGTAAATCAGCCTTTCAAACAGCGAATCCTTGAGAGGCAAAACTCTAGATATATCCACCTAAGTCTTACAGGGAGGGACGAAATGAAGGATCAAAGTGGTGAGCTGAATTATACATGGCTGCTGTGTCACAAGTCATAATCAGTGATCCAAGAATCCTATTCAAAGAGGGAAGACTGCACTGCCGATGGGAGCTCTCTATGAGAGTTGAGACCACAGAAAAATCAAGGTTCAAACTCACGTGGGGTGGAGATGCTTAGCTTCAGACTCATCACCCTCCACATGTAGAAAGGTGACAAAACTATTGATGAAAGATGTGAAGTGTCGTGTCTCATTCTTTCATGCGAGAACAAGAGACCATATTTCTTTTTTTCTTGTGTACAAGATGGTAAGCCATTTAGTGGTGGTTCCCATGAGAGTTGTCACAACGGGACTTATAGAAATGGTTTTCTGCACATCGTGTAGCTCAAGGATGACAGCTGTTGCCATGTGGCACAAACATTTACATTGGGTGGGTTCCTGTTGTCTTTTGATCAGCCAACCAGGTCTTCTGTAGTTTTTGGGAAAGTGTGCCTTGTTTCACTGGGGATTTAAAAGAACTCAAAACAATCCACTAGTTTTGCACAGAAACGTCATGCAGGAAATGCAGAAACCATGATGAGAAAATGTGTTGTTTCATTCTCACAATGATAGCAAAAAAGTCTTACAGGGCTCTCAATAGACTGTTCTGTTGAGAAAGAGTACTTTAGCAAGCTTTCTCTATACCCCTGCTTACAAATAACAACACCTCTTCCTGCTCCCCCCCACCCCCAGACACTGGCTATAAATCCATGATAAATCCACATGCCAATGCTTCTAACAGTTTTCTGCATTGAGGCCCATAATTCATGCCATACAAATAAAACGAAAATGTGACTGACTCATGAGTCATGATGACACAATGTGAATGTACAAAGTCAAATCCAAGTATTTGTTATGACTTTTGCATGATTTCCTGGTCCTTTTTATCTGTCCTCAAAATTGGTTTATTTTTAAGTATTGATTATCAGTGGGAAGAATCCCGCTCTCAGGTACTTCCCAGCCTTAGCATTAATGTGGCAAAAACTGGAAGGGAAAGAAGAGGATGGCTTTTCTCAATGGGCGCAAAGGGACCTGTTGTGTCTTTTTATTGAACCCTTCACTTCCTTTCTCTTCCCTCCTTCTACTTTCTCATGGTGGAAGTGGGAAGCAGGAGCTGAGTAGTTTTATCAATCTTTTTTGCGATACATGACCTACTGCAGCTCTACTGCTGCCATGAGTATGCTTCTCCCAATAAATCCATGTTTTCTACCAACAAACTTGAGAGATACAAGGAAGCAGAAAAAAGCTGGCTTCTGCACTGTGACTGAAAGACTCCTATGTTACATCATGACTGAACGTAATATCACTAGTTTTTCTGATGTAACAATTGAGTTTTAAGATGAGAAACTATATTAATCTGTTGCAGCAAAATAAAAGGAAATGAAATGAAATCCAGTGTCTTGTAGTGGCTTAAAGACTAAGATGTTTTATTAAGCTTAAGCATTCATAGACAGTTTTATTCATTCATAGGCTTTTCCTGGAAAGGTGTGCTATAGATAAGTACCTAAAGAAATGGATCAGTATCTTGGTCATCATTGAGCCAAAGACGCATCTCATACCTTTCAAAGCTGATACGGACCAAGGCGTTTTGAACCTCTGCAGTGTAGTCACAAAGCAAAGACACACCTCCCAAAATGGCATGATTATCAAATGTACAAGAAGTCTAACAGTTCAAAGTTGGCAATCTGATGGAGATGAACCATGTGAAAGATCAACAAATCAACAAATGAATGGTCATAAAGGAGAGAGGGAAAAAAATAAGAAGGAGTTTGTGGCAGAAGGCTACTGGCAGAAGCCTATATTTTGATCTCATTTACAGAAATAGGTATTGTGAAAAACACCCATACATCACTCTGGACTGACACTAGATAAACTAATAGCAGACTCCAGCCTGAGATAATAGTGAGACAGAAAACTCTGATTTGGAAAGGGCAACAGTTCGTTCAAAATAGAAAGAGTCACCAGATGAAATGTTTCTGCCCAACAGTATCCTCAGAGAAACCGGAGAAAAAATATAGAAAGAAAATTGGGATTAATTTGAGCATCACTGTCATCCTTTCAGCATCCCTCCATACTCCAGTGTCTGACCGCAGAAAGAGTTTGACTCCAATAATTGAACTGGCGGCCCCAGGATTTAGCTGCCGCTTCCCCTACCCCTCAAAAATCCACATTCTTTTATTCATTTGATTTCTCTCAAGCCGAGATTCTGATTGCTTCTGACTACAGCACCGGCAGCAACATGTTAACCTGTCTGCTCACAGCCTGGAATGTGGCCCAGCCAAGGTGGTTATCAAAAAGGCTGGTTTGGCCCTCCCAAATTGCAGGCAGCTGAGACAAAAGACTGACTCCGGGGAACAAAAAAAAGAGGAGATGAGCTCAGTGCAGCGGTGGCATCTCCATGCTTTGCAATTAACCTTCACCTTTGGAAACAAGCTGCAAGCTTTGCATGGAAAATCATCTTTGGTAAAACCAGGGGAGGTTTGTTAAAGGGGAAAATAAATTAATAGGAAGCGGTACTCTAACACTCACTTGTTCTCTCTCCCCCACAAAACCTTTGGTCTTAATTCACACACTTCCCAAGGTCCCTCTTCTCCTCATTCCACTCAGGACCAAATTGTCCCTTTACCCTACCATGAGATTTCTATAGCTCTGCCACCAATTAGCTTGTTTCTGTTTTTTTTTAATTGATCACTAGCAAGTAAAGTACAGTGGACCCTCGACTTACAGACGGCTCGACTTACAGACTTTTCGAGTTACAGACTTCTCTGGCTGCAAAATTTAGATTCGACTTGCAGCCGGAGAATCGACTTACAGACCAGAAAAAAACCAAAATGGAATAAAAATAGAATAAAAACCACTGGTTATGGGATTAATCAGTTTTCAGTGCATTGTAGGTCAATGAAGATTCGACTTACAGACTTTTCAACTTGCAGCCACCATTCCAATACGGATTAATTCCTTAAGTAGAGGGTCCACTGTACCAGGTTTATTTGCAACTTGATGGTGTAGATACAGCTGCTTTGCAGGAAAGCGCTTCTGGGAGGACAATATGTTCTAAAGTCCTCAACTGGCATCTCATGTAGTTTGCCCCTTAGTGTCAGCCTCTTATTCGCCCTCCCCGCCATTCTTTTAGAAACTGTTCTTGTTCATTGGTTAACATCTTCATCAGGGAAACAACGGCACATGAGTCAACACTATACATATACAGTACCTTTGAAAGGCAGAAGCAATTCAAGATGAAATGCAAGATAATTCAAGGGAGTGAAGGCAAGGTTTGGTTCAAACAAACCTCGAAAGAATTGGGATGGGGCG
Organism: Pogona vitticeps; assembly: GCF_051106095.1. Classification (NCBI taxonomy): domain Eukaryota; kingdom Metazoa; phylum Chordata; class Lepidosauria; order Squamata; family Agamidae; genus Pogona; species Pogona vitticeps. Next base: position 22,828,840 of record NC_135790.1, read on the forward strand.
ATTTCATTCTACAAAGAAGAACTGCAGCAGCATAGCTTTATACATGCTGATCTCCTGCTGTTAAATATCATGATGTTCAGGTGGAAGGATTCAGTCCAAGCCATGTAGACCCCCTCCTCTTTCACCTGGGCCCTTTCGCATAAATCTTGCCCTTGGTCCACATTAATGCAGCCTTTTAAGGAAGCCCCCGTTTAAAAGCTGAATGAAACTTTCTTTACATCTTTCTAGAACTTAGCTTACTGAAATGAATACATCCTGGATAGAGATGGGCATGAATCTAGATCGTTGGATCATGCTGGATTGTTCTACTGGCCCCACAGCCTGCAGCAATCTCTGCCCATCCTCTTCGTCTGAGTGAGCAGCTGCTGGAGAAGGTGGAGAGGGGAAGTCTGTTCTCCTGCCATGGACTGGTGAAATGACTTAAGAGGAAGTGGCGTGCACATTGACTGGTGAGTGGAGCAATCTGGCAGAGGAGATTCTGAACAGGACCATGGATATGACAATCCAGCACAATCTGACGATCCGGCTTCATGCCCATCTCTAATCCTGGTTTCTTTCAGTCTTTTTTTAATTTTTTGCAAAATTGAACATCTAAAGAAAAAGAACACATGAATATTACTGCTATGTGTCAGCCAGATGGAACCGATTTACAGAACCCTGACAGAACTTTCAAAGTAAGTGAGATATCTAAGGTGTGGTTTTACCCATTCCACACCCTCAGTGAGTTTTCATGACCAAGCAAAAATTTGAACTCATGTCTCATGACTCCTGGTTCTTCACTCTATTATACTGCAATCATTGGGTATCCAAGAAAAAAAGGAAAGGGAAACTCTCAAGAAAAATTGTGCTGATCTTCAAAACTTGTTTTTTTTTCCCCCCTGGGGTAAAATCTTAGTCATACACTGTTGCTCAAATAACAGACACTGTTAAAATGGAAAAATTAAACATGGTTGTAAAGATAGCAGCAAATACCTTCAGATGTGTGCACATTTCCTGTATCTACAATTTGGGATCTAATGAATTCTTACCAAGACAGAAACAATAACCAAAAAACAAGTTTTGAAAGCGTTGAACCAGCGATGCATGTATGTGGCTGCTGAAATCAATTGTAACTCTACAAGCAAGCTCAAAATGCAATCCTTGGTTTTAATTACCAATTGGCTCTGTTTTTTTAAAAAACACTCACACACTCTTCTTCCAGAAGGGCAGCATGTAAGGTCTCTATCCTCACAACAAACCATTGATTCCGGGAGGGGAGGGGGCAGCTAGCTCAATTCATCCCAGTGGTTGAATAGAAGGGGTGGGCATGTGCCTTCTTTAAATGAAAAGAAAAGAAAAGAAAAAGCATTTAAATTGTAATTGCTACTTTTCTCATTGCCATGATAGCTCAGTGGCTTAGACATCTGGCATAGGTTGGGAGTTTGATTCCCTGCTGTGCCTCGTTCACAAGGGCTGGACTCAAGGTAAAGGTAAGGGTTCCCCTTGACAATTTGTCCAGTCGTGTCCAACTCTAGGGTGCGGTGCTCATCCCTGCTTCCAAGCCATAGAGCCAGCATTTGTCCGTAGACAGTTTCTGTGGTCATGCGGCCAGCACGACTAGACACGGAACGCCATTACCTTCCCACCGTAGTGGTACCTATTTATCTACTTGCATTTTTATATGCTTTCGAACTGCTAGGTTGGCAGGAGCTCACTCCGTCGCATGGATTCGATCTTACGACTGCTGGTCTTCTGACCTTGCAGCACAGAGGCTTCTGCGGTTTAACCCGCAGCGCCACCACATTCCATGAACTCAATGTACCCTAGGGTAAAATGAGAATACCTAACATTTTCATTTGGCATAGAATACCCAGGAGTCAGAAGCAGCATGAGAGAGAGAAAGTTCTTTTTTTTTTCCCCTTCCAGATTAAGAAATGTTTAGGAAAGAACACTTCTCCAAGAACGCTTTCACTTCTGGGGGTCCAAAGGAGTGGAGCTGGCAGTAACATGCTGTTCCTAAGATCTGCATATGTAATGTTGTCCTGGAAGAGCCTGGGAAATCCTGCGCAAACAGAAAGTAAGCGCTGCTGGAGCAGCCCAAGTGCCTAAGTAAGTAAGTGATTCACATTCACTGTCAATCTGTCAGTTCCTTTGCAAAGCTACATTGTTCCCCCAAGTCAGGCTTCAGCCAGGAAGATCACAAAAACTTTGATTTTGAGTACTTTTGTTGGAGGGGGTGTGTGTGGAATTACCCTTTATGGAAATAAGGCCTGAGAGGCGCCATTGGACTTATTTGCCCTTGATTTCCTCCCAACAGACTGCCAAAGAAACAACACAGATGATAAGTGTAATTGGCCTGGAAGGGGATAAAGCATATGATCCGCCTGCTTTGAGAGTGGTGTTGAGCTCATTTAAATCAGGTGAAGTGCCCGGTGCGCGCTCTTCTAATTATCGGCAGCCACCTCAGGCGGGACAAGGCAGTGGCCCCTGCTGAATGCTCTCGCTACGTGCAGAAACAGGATGGTTAAAGGCATGATTGGAGGCCATCAATGGAGATGTGGTTTGAGAACGCGGCTTGATGACATTCCACTCCTGCATGGTTATTGGATTCCATTATTTGCATTGCATGATTATAAGGTGTAGTGCCTGCTGAATTGATTTGATGTGTTACAATTGCAACAGCACATTTTTTGTTATCTGATCAGGTCCTTGTAAGCAATCATAGCAAAAGAGGGTGCGGGGAAATGTTGAGGCCCGGCCAACAATGCTGCTGGGAAATAAATAATGCATCCCAGAATCTGCTGTTTGACAACAATCAACACCTTCACACCTGTTCCAAGGTGGCAAATCAATGTTTCTTATTTGCCTGTGGATGGTTTTGTGGTATAAAGCTGTGCGCCACTGCCTTCCAGGGACATTATTCTCAATTTTTTATGGTTGACTGAAAAGGAGAATGCAACGGGCTCTAGTGTATTATCTTCTCTTAGATTTGGTATGGTAGTGGCTGTGTAAAAAGTGCTCTTTATTTGTTACCAGGTTGAACTGTCATTCATCCCTGCTTAGTGAAGGAATGGAGGAAAGAAATCTGGACCTCTGGCCGTCTGCAGGGGTGGCCCCTAGAATGCTCTGTGTTCTCCTCCTCTTGCTGTCTTACAGATTTCATTAAATTACACACACACACACACACACAGAGAGAGAGAGAGAGACAACAACAACAAAAAAGCAGCGAACAGTCAAATTAGATCTAGATCTACCCATATCACCCATTCTAGATTTCATTAAATTACACACACAGACACACACAGAGAGAGAGAGAGAGAGAGAGAGAGAGAGAAGAACAACAACAACAACAGTGGACAGTCAAATTAGATCTAGATCTACCCGTATCACCTGTTCTAACTAGGCTAGGCAGCTGAGGAGCCTAATCCTGAGAGAGGCCCAGAAGGAAAAAAATGAAAATCGGGCCTTCTCGGTGGTGGCCCCTTGCCTTTGGAACACACAGAGATTTGCCTGGCCTTCTTGCTGGGAGCTTTCAAAACTAAACTGAAGACCTGGTTCTTTTGGCAGGCCTTCCCATCAGCTCCTACTCTTGTCTTCCCCATCTTGGATTTTCATATGTTATCTCCATTTTATTTTTACTGTTTGCTTTAATCCTATCTGTTTTTGACTGTAAACCCCCCAGAGTGGATTTCTCCAGATGGGCAGTATAAAAATCAAATTAAACAAATAAATAAATTAGACCAGGACTGGTAGAAAGTACTGGGTGGATGGCGCAACCCTTTAACCAAATATTTGCCAAACAGAGACTTGACAGTTCCTGAGCTTCACCTCAACATCAATTGCTATTCTGAGTGCTAGAAGTTTTTTTTTCCCCCTCCCCTAGAGACATGTGTCTTCTTTTGCCCTGGAAAGCATCCTCTTCTAGGAAAAGCTCTTCATTTGAAGGGTTGCCTTCAGGTGCTAATTGTGCAGGGATTCCGTTTTGACCTCTGTTTCAGCCTTGCACATCCCCTTTCCAAGTACTGCTCCAAAATATGTTGGGGGCCATCTCCCCACACAAGGCAAATTCTAGAGCCAGGCCATTATTCTGAAAAGAACACCCTTTAAACATTGGCTCATATTAACATCATGTTTGGAGGGCAAGGATTTAGGTAAATAAGCAGCAACAAAGAGCCTCTGGTTCCTCAACCCTCAGGCATTTTATCTATTCTTATAATGAGGCAAGGAGGCAGAGATAAACCAGGCTGGAGGCATCTTAGGTAAACTGGGGAATGTAGTATCTGATAGCACGGAGCCACCCCGAGAGCAAGCAAGCCATCCCGCTGAGTTATTAATACATGAACTTTGCCACCACCCTCCCACGCTGCCTGCTGATTTTCATACCATGTTGCATAATTAATCTGTCAACATTCTGTGACGAGGTATAAATATTAATAACACGATCACACAGTTGGCTGTTCCTTTTAAAATGCAAACTTTTGCAAAGATAAATTGCACACTTAATCTTAACCAGCTTTCAGAAGTGTATATTTTTTTTCTTTTATTTCCCTTTCCCCCGCCCCCTGCAAACAAAGGATACCTTCATCTTCTGAAAAATAAGAAAGAGAGAGAAAAGTGTCCACGTTTACCTCTGTTTGGCACGGACTCTCAACTCTCAGTCTTTTTTCACCCCGAGTGAAACTTGAAATAACAGCTACCCAGGATCCATAGCTCTGCTACTTCAGGAAGCAATGAAGCAATGCAATTTAAAGATGCAGCACAGGAGGAGAATCGATGCTTGAATTACAGGGGGAACGGAAGCAAAGTGTCCCCAGACCCCCCACACACACACTTTATATAATGCTCCCCCATTTAGCTTCTAGGGTCTCATGTCTCAGCTGAAATTGATCAGTCAAACTAATCTCTGGTCCCTTTCCCAGCACTTCAAAGCAAAGGTGTAAACTCAGCTATGAATAAGATCCAAAGTTGCATTATAGCTCTTATGACTAGAGCTTTTTTCTTAAACAGAATGGTCTCCGTTTCTGGTCTGCCATTTAAAAATCACACGAGAGGGCCTGAAGGTTATGGGTAGCCCGCTGGTATCCAAATGCTGCCCCCAGCACTTTTGAGGGCCTCACTGTACCCATTCCTGGATCATATGTCACTGGTGGTCTGCACCCTGCAGAGAAAGGCAGCTCTCTATGGCAGTAGCCGCAGGTTAATATCCCCCACCCAAAAAACCCCAAAAAAACAACAACACAAAACTGGTAACTTTTGTAGATTTCTTTACAGGGCTGACTATATCAAGCAGTGGCCACTGTAAATATGGCCCACCTATGTTTATTAAGCCTCAGTCTTATGTATCCCTCCCCTCTCCACGGATAGCAAGAGGGTAATATAAAAAGGTTACTTTGTTGGACTACCAGAACACGATCCCTCCGGTGAAAAAAGTAACTTTTCCAAACCTTGAATGGTGTCAAAAGGAAGCATGGACTCCTGAATCTATCGCCCTTGGAAATCCAGACACTCTATTTCCAGCTGCCATCTCTCTATTAAAAAAAATCTACTGTATTGTTTTTATTCCAGAGTCAGTAAAATCATGCAAGTTGTGATGGTGAATTGCAGATAAGAGCTTTAATTTGCTTCAGTTGTGCGCTCACTCCCAGGACAGCCACACCACCAGGCACGTAGTCAGTACCTTGTTAATTAGCTGCCCTTTGGAGCCCTGTGACTTATGCAATTTCACTTACTCCACAGTAAATACAGTGGGGTCTCTACTTAAGAACTTAATCCGTATTGGAAGGTGGTTCTCAAGTTGAAAAGTTCTTATGTTGAATCTGCATTTCCCATAGGAATGCATTGAAAACCATTTAATCCGTATCTGCTCTTTTCTGTCCATAGAAACTACAGTGGAACCTCTACTTAAGAACTTAATCCCTTTTGGAATGGTGTTCTTAAGTTGAAACGTTCTTAAGTTGAAGCAAAATTTCCCATAGGAATGGACTGAAAACCAATTACAGTGGTGCCTCGCTTAACGAGTGCCTCGCTGAGCGATGAAATCGCTTAACAAGGCACTCTGGGCCATCGCTGGAGCATTCGCTCAGCGATGGCCCCTATGGGGTTTTTTCGCTTTGCGAAGATCGCTAAGCGATTCGCTTAGCGATCTTCGCATAACGAAGCCAGGGAGAACAGCTGATCGGCAGTTCCAAAATGGCCGCCGGAAGATCCGTGCCGCATTTTCGCGCCCTGCCCTCGCTTAACGAGGGCGCGAAAATGGCGGCGCTATGAAGAAACATCACTGAACGGTGAGTTTTCAAGCCATAGGAATGCATTGAACAAAGTTCAATGCGTTTCTATGGCTTTTTTTATTCCGTTTAGCGATGTTTCGCTATAGCAAAGGTTAATCCGGAACGGATTAACCTCGCTATGCGAGGCACCACTGTAATCCGTTCTGGCTGTTTTTTTTGTTATGTAGAGGTGTGTTCGTACATTGAAGCATTAGTTCCCATAGGAACTAATGCAAAGCTGGTTAATACGTACTCTACCACTAGGGGGAGAATTTTTTTTAACCTAAGATGACCTAAGGTTAAAAAAAAGAGCAGGAAAGGTTTGTTTTCCTGTTCTTATCTTGGATTTCTGTTCTCAAGTAGAAGCAAAATTTAGCAAATGGAGCTGTTCTTAAGTTGGATTGTTCTTAAGTAGAGACGTTCTTAAGTAGAGACCCCACTGTATCCCATTAGATTTCTGGTTGGTAATACTTTTTTTTCCCCAGCAGGACTTTTCATTCCGGTATTCTTAGCTTAAAAAAAAAAACATTAAAAAAAATAATCCTAGAACTGCAGATCTGGAAGAGACCCTATGGATCATTCCCCGTCAAGGAGGCACAGTGGGGATTTGAACTCCCATCCTCAGAGACCTACGCCATCCAGCAGTCCTCCTTGAAAGGGGTTGGGCTGAATGATCCATAGGGTCAATTCCGGCTCTGAGGTTCCAAGATGACAACGACGGTGATGTTGCTACAGGGCTTTCTCTGATGCTACTTGCACTGATCCGTTGTTAGTCAATTTCAGTTGGGTTTATTCTGATTGTCACCCATTTCTGTGATCCTTCAAAAGCTCTTTATCAGTTACTATAAATGAACTGAGCTCCTTCTTGTAACATATGGTTTCTTTCTCATCGTTGAAGAACCATTTGTAGCGCACATTTCTATATGCAAACGATAGCATCATTCTCATCTTTCCAATCACTGAATACTAAAAAGTTGACAACCCAGCTTTTTGGGGGTGAGAAATCCCAGTAATTCTGGAATGGTCTCTTCAGTGCACGTGTTAAATATAAAGGAGCTTTGCATCTGGCCTTGCTAATTTCCTTCGCTAAGTTTAAAAAAAAATACAAAAACAAACAAATATGCTTTCAAAAGGATCTGAATTGGTTTTAGTCACAGGAATTAAATTGCATTTTAGTGGAACTGGAGTATCTCTCTTTTTCAGGCTCGTTTTTGTTTGTTTGCTCGCTTTGTGGTGTATTACTTCTCTCTCTCTCTCTCTCTCTCTGTGCATGCATATGTATATGTACCGTATGTATGTGTGTGTGTATATTTGAAAAGTTAGCTTACACTGAGCTGTGAGCTGGGGAAGAAATAGTAAATCCTTTCTGTTTGTAAATGGAAGCACTGTATGCGTGTATCAGAATATATGAAAGTTTAGAAATAATTAGCATAAGTAGAAATCAAAGTACATTTCATGATTAACTGCTGGATAGCTAGCTCAGTGGTTTAAGCACCTGGCTGCGAAACGAGAGGTTGGGAGTTCGATTCCCCGCTATACCTCTTTGACAGGGGCTGGACTTCATGATCTTAAGGTCCCTTCCAGCTCTGCAGTTCTAAGATGATGATGATTGAAAAGACATTGATAATGTGTTCTGTGTCTCTATTGGCTTTCTAAGTGGTAATTATTGCTGGATCAGTTTGGGTCTCTGTCTTTGATCTCTCCCTCTGATACTCCTTTATCTTTAAGCCAAATCTGGAGAGGACAGCTCTTCAAATAGAGGAAAGCCCTGTTAGAAATGGCCACCATTGGCACACTGCCCTCTGCTTTCTTCCTGAAAGTGGCTACATTGCCAGCAAGTACATAAATCAACCAAGCAGGAGCTGTAACAAAAACCACACACCATTTGCCAATTATCTGGGGGGAAAAAAACACCAAAAACACACCACACTAATTTCCACCAAAAGCAAAGGAGAATACATTTAAATAAGTGCAGCCATTTCACTCTCTCGTTATTGGCAGAAACCAGGGTTTGTGTGAAATTCAACAGTGCAGATTCAATCAGGTGGAGTCTAGTGGTTTGAGTGAAAGGACACTCAGCTGCGGATGTGCGTGGAAGTGAAAGGAAAATCTGATGCTGCAAAGAAAAATCCTACATAGGAACCTGGAATATAAGATTTATGAACCTTGGTAGGCTGGATGTGGTCAAACAGGAGAAAGTGTGAAGGCAAGAGGAGAAGGGGACAACAGAGGATGAGATGCCTCAACAGTGTCACCAAAGCTACCAACATTAATTTGACCAGACTCCTGGAGGCGGTGGAAGACAGGAGGGCCTGGCGTGCTCTGGTCCATGGGGTCATGTAGAGTTGGACATGAGTTAATGACTAAACAACAACAACAAACTGCTGCTGTTCTTTCCTGCTGTGTGGTCATGCAGAGAGAACAGCACCCATATTCTCCTGCGCCAGATGATAAGGATGTTTGCTAGAGTTGACACCACATTTCACTTAAAAGTGGAATTCAGTGTCAATTTGTAAACTATTGCCTAGGTAAAAGATTTTTAAAATATCAGAAGAAGCTAACTGATCTCTGTGTGTGTCCGGGGGGGGGGCGGGAAGCTGGGGAAATTGCCTGGTTTTATTCAAGTTGTTGCTACTGTGTTCCCAATTATGGCAAAATTCATTGCAATTGTGGAAGTTTCCACCTGGGTGAAATATCAGAGAAAGAGGAGAATGAACATTCAACTATGGCTTCAAAATCTTTACTCAATTAGATGATTCTAACCTTTCTATCTATCTGGTAGGACTCAGAATACTCTTAGTCTTAAAGACTAACTGCTATATTTTAATGTGAGCTTTCACGGATCAATTCCACTTCCTCAGATGTTAGATTGAGATTGCATGACTGTCATATTTATAGACTCTGAATCAGGGCTTGGGACTTAAGCCCCATGATTTGGATTGGGAATCAGTTCCAAAGGCTTACACTCAGACTTCAAACTCAGTCCTGGAGACTTACAAACATCCGTGCCAGAAATATGTAACCACTAAAATAACTGAATTCTTAACCTGTGTACACTGTCTCACACACAAAATCCTAACCCCCTTCTCCCTATGCCAGGAAACTGACCTAGAGGCCAATTAAGAGTGGGTGTGGATTTCAGTCCAGTTTCTTTTTTTATCAGCATTTACCAAAGTTTGCAAACTTCTGATGGGGAGAACCAGACTTGTCCATTCCTAATACCAAATGACCTTCTGTCCTTCCTTGATAAATCAATTAAAATTCATTTGATATATCAATCAAGGGTGACAGCCCCCCATTTCATAAGACTAGCAAAGAGTTTTCAAGGACATTTTGCACATCTGTGAATCTCCCCTGCATCTTGACCGAGGATCCGTCTCTCTGAAAACCAGCTCTTTACTAGCATTCCTTCTGGGAGACGCTACTTGGAGCTTTTGCTGATTTTCCAGGCAGCAACTTGTCTTCGTGAAAGAACCTGAAAGAACCGAACAGTAGTTAAGCAGCTCCACCAGTGGCTGATCAGGCAAGCCAAGGGGGGGCAATGATCTACTGGTGTGGGTGCAGTTGTGAGGGTGAGGGAGGGAATTCTTTCTGAAGCTTCTCTAATCCAAATAAAGCAAGGCAATGGCAAAGTCTTTCATCAACACTCCAGTTACTTTGTTTCGCAAAGTACTGAAATGAAAGGGAGACTTTAGATTAAAAGATTTGCTTAATGGTCTGATTAATGCATTGCAAATAGATAAAGCCTGCTCCGAGAAGCTATGCTAGCTCTTAACCTTTCCTGCCTAGTGTTTTTCCCCCCCATCTGTGAGCAACGGTTTGTTTTGATTTAATATTCTGTGTCTGCCGATATGCTCTGCCTGTCACTTCCTACCTGGTCGAACTGGTGCCTGTGGTTTTCGTCCTCCCCCCCTCCGCCCCCACCCTGCCCTGCTTTTTCACATGATGTGCAGAGTCTTTGAGGGCACACAATAAGCAAGGGGGGAGAATAGTAAACAAAGGGAAGATTTGCGGGGTTGGGAAGAGAGAGAGAGAGAAAACTCACCTATACAGCATGGGCAATTACCCCATTCACCCGGTTGAGTTCACAAAATTAATTAGCACCAAACACCATTGGGCCAAATTATTTATGAGTTAATGAGCAGGAGCCGCTGTCGCTTTTTGTAGGCTGCGGCACAGAACGGCTGATGCGGAGCTGGATGGAGTGAGTGTTCTCTTTGTAGCTCACCACCAGAGGGCATCCAGGGATGCTCAGCCTTCTCACAGATGTCACCGGCTGACCTCTTTTGGTTACTGGTCTGTGAGCATCGATCTAGGCCTGACAATGTAACCCCAACCCATCGGGCAGCAGGGGGATTACATGCTACCTATGATTTTAAATACTGTTAAAGAACTGATGCTTTTGAATTGTGGTGCTGGAGGAGGCTCTTGAGAGTCCCCTGGACTGCAAGGAGAACAAACCTATCCATTCTGAAGGAAATCAACCCTGAGCGCTCACTGGAAGGACAGATCCTGGCTCTGAGGCTGAGAATACTTTGGCCATCTCATGAGAAGAGAAAAGACCCTGATGTTGGGAAAGAGTGAAGGCAAGAGGAGAGGGGGATGACAGGGGACGAGATGGCTGGACAGGGTCACCAAAACAACCAACATGAATGTGACCCAACTCCAGGAGGCAGTGGAAGACAGGAGGGCCTGGCGTGCTCTGGTCCATGGGGTCACGAAGAGTCGGACACGACTTAATGACTAAACAACAAGTTTAAGAGATTTAAATATCACATCTCCATCAAATAACCCTGACGTTGTTTACAGTAATCCAAAGAATGCAAACAATACTCTCTCTTTTTTTGGCCTAATTTTTTTTTTTTTTTTTTAAAGCAGTGCATTCCACATTGGAATAAGCAAGCCTTTTTTTTTAGGTTGAACACTGGCTTGCCTTTTTAGCAGCAGACACTGCTCCTGAGAAAAAGTAAAGAAAAGAGAAATCAGCAGAAGTTTTACCAGGGTGAGAACATTCAATATTCATTTTGAATTTCACCGCAAATTAAATCTGGTAACCAGGAAGGCAGGTGGATAACTTTTTGCACACACACACCCGAAGGGGAAATCTCACAAACCTCCTCACCCCTCTGGGCTTCCCTCGCAATTTTCCAGACTTCCGTCCGAACTTATTTCACACTCTTGAACAAAATTTTATTGCCATGTCTACTTCAGATGGGGATGTTGGCCAGTCTTTGGGTCCAAGTCCCAAGTTTGAGTCTGAGTCTTCGATTGCAAATCCCAAGTCTTGAGTCCCTATTAAAAACAAGCTCTTTTCTCTAGGGAAGAAGGAGATAGGTGGGATCTCAGTGGCGAGCCAAGTTCAAGTCACTGGGAAAAAAAACTGAATCAAGTCTAAGTCGAGTCACCAGTGCAACTTAAGTGTGACTTCCCACAACTCGAATTCCCACCTCTGACTTTAGGTTGTGGTCACATAGGGAGAACATGTGTTAAAGCAGCGGTCCCCAACCTTGGGCCTCCAGATGTTCTTGAACTACAACTCCCAGAAGCCTACACCACCACCCCTTCTGACCAGGATTTCTGGGAGTTGAAGTCCAAGAACATCTGGAGGCCCAAGGTTGAGGACCACTGTGAGGACCAACTCGTAAAAGTAACCTTTTCAGATTATGACTGCAAGTCTTCAAGCCAACAAAACCCTGTGACCAAGACTGACTGTGGCATTCTGGGAGTTGTATAATAATAATAATAATTCTGGGAGTTGTAGTCGACATTCTAATTGCCTCCACTTTAGGCATATCCTAACTAAGGTGGACACATCAATCTGTTTCTCCGATTGTTTTATTTTCATGTGCAACATACCCGGAAATGCATATTTCGTTCTCGGTTTGCTCATTTTTTTCCGCTCTACACTTTATTTTAAAATATACCGTCTTGTACACATTTACTCCCTAAAACTGGCATTTTTATACATTCCCCCCCCTATTCGCTTTGTTTTGCTTGTTTATTTTTTTCCCCTGTTGGGAAATCTGTTACAGAGAAATGGGAATACAACAACCAAAAAAATGTACTCTTGGGTGAATGGGTGTACAATTTGTGCTCCAAACACACAGGGCTGCGAAATGAAGGCAACATAGCTGACCAATGGCATTCCTCTGTGCAAACAAGTAGAACCTTCATCACTCTTGACAGCGTTTTTTCTTCTTTTCTTTAAATTCCCAATTGCCCATCTCAGTCCTCAAAAAATGAAGATTCAGCAGGCCAGACTAGTGATCATCCATAGCAATGGGCTCTCTAAGTTGTTATACAGGCAGACTGATAAAGACTAAGAGGCATTTAATTTCTCCCCTGATGGGATATCACTTATGCAAGCCTGCAGCTCTGACTTTTGGCCTTTCCCTGTCCATCCTGCCTCTCTTATGAGTGAATAATATTGACAGCCAAGTTTAAAAGGCTTGGCCGATAGGTTCATTCACATCCTTCTCCTAGATGAATACCTTACGGATACCTCTTATAAGACAATAATTCCCTGATGTTTTGTGGAGTATCTAAAGAGACAGCTTCATATCGCGAGGCTGTGACTGGGTAATGATTACACACATGAGCACACACAATTACCCACACACACATATTAGAGAGAGAAAGAGAAAGAATTTGCAAGAATTTACTTGTCCTGTAATAACTGTATAGATTTATATGTTTCAGGAAAACTAATAGATGCCTTCCAGCTTGTGTTGACTTAGAGGTGGATTGAGCATTCTTTCTCACTACCATAGGCCTGTGATAAACATGAAAGGTGAACATTTAGTAACTTTTGAAGATACAAGGAGGAAGTAACCTCTCCCCCGACCCAATGACCAGGAATGGTCTCAGGTATGATGCTATGTCATCCTGCATTTTATGACTACTGTAATACATTCTAATGCCAGGCTGCTGGAGGCAGTGAAGCTATTGGTTTGCTCATTTTACTTATTGAATTGCCACATTTATATCCTTCCTTTCCCACAGGGAAAGAGTGAGGGCAAGAGGAGAAGGGGACAACAGAGGATGAGATGGCTGGACAGGGTCATCAAAGCTACTGACATGAATTTGACCTAACTCCAGGAGGCAGTGGAAGACAGGAGGGCCTGGTGTGCCCTGGTCCATGGGGTCATGAAGAGTCGGACATGACTTGATGACTAAAAAACTACAACAAGTTTATAGGATTACTTTGTTTTATGCAAAGTTCCTCAGATATCGTGTGCAAACGGCAATTCCCTAAACTATCTCAAAACATTGCCTTATCAATGACAATACTGAAGTAAGCAAGTATCTCCTTCTCCTACCAACAATGCATGACAGCTACCATATACACACACACTGCTGAAATTATGAGATTAATTTAAGGAAATGTAGTTTTCACCTACAAATTATCATGAACCGTGAATTAAAACAACGCTCAGTCTTAAGCATTCTTGTTCTACAGTTACCTCCATGAGAATCAGGAGAGCATGCACTGCAGCTAACGTGTTTTATTTCCCTTCCAAAAATTTAATAGTGGAACAAAACTTATTTTGCATTCTGTATCCTTCCCTCGTCACTGTCCACCTTCCATCTATATTTTTTGAGGTTGCAGCAGTGCCTTGGATGGCACTGAGTAGAGGTCAGCTAACAGAATATTTGTTGAGTCCATCTGGAATATGTTAGCCACAATTTTCTCTGTGCGGACCCCACACTGTCTCTGGATTCCCATTGATGCAACCTTCAACAATATGATTTCTTTCTCAGAAACTGAGGAATGAGCAAAAGCAGTGATTAATGAAAGTAAATAACTTTAATTAACTGTACTAAAAGCTCCAAAGGCTGCATAATTAAAGTGATAACATAAAAGTTAGATATAAAAAAACAACAACTGAAGAATTAAAAGAAAGACAGCTTGGAAAGAACATATTTTTTTAAAAAAAAATGCATTAAAAGTAAGAATACCTGAAAATTAAAATTGTTTTAGGCAACATTAATTACTGTGCTGTGCTCACTTGATAAATCACAAAATTCAGTCAGCTTACTCCTTAGTTCCTTCCATCAAATGGAGACTAAGCTTGGGTGTTAAAGTCAATAATCTGCATTCTGTACTTCTTACAACAATTCTCTCTGTTCAGGGTATTTATTATCATACAGATAATCAGGCTTTTTACTCTGTCATCAATGTATGCATTAACGAAAGCTTTACAAATGATTGCAATGCATGGCAAGGTTTTCCGAAAAAAAGAAAATGGGAAGTTTTTAAAAATGCATAAGAAGGTAAAATAGCAACCAATAAAACAAAACAAAACAAAACAGCCAAAAGATCAAGAGGAGATTTAAAAAAAATTGTAGCTACCCATAATATTTTTCCATCAGAAAACTAGTTAAGAGAGCTTTGCGTGTTTTCCTCCATTTATCTAACTGGAAAGAAATGTTGTGAACCCCTTCCTACCTACCATGATTGTAGGTTAGATTCATTCACATGAACGCAGTTCCCACTAAAATCACTGGTACTCAAACTAGGGGATCTATCTCAAAGGGAATTTAGTTTGTAACTTAGTCTCTGTCCAATCAGGTATGTTGAAATGTGCTGGGTGCATTAAATATAATATATACCTTCTATATGTGAGCACAAATTAAGGCCCTGTCTCTAATTCGGCTGCCTCCCTGAGAGAGCACCACAGTACCTACTCACCGTGTAAGTCCAATGCACTAGTGGTTTGTATCTAAGGTTTATTTTACATGGCCTTCCCAATGTACGCTAGCTGCTGTTCCATTCTGCCCACCCTATGGATGTCCTCCAACTCTGTTCTGCTATGTGCACTTTTGAAAAGGAGACGTTAGTTGCAATTATTCTATGATTCTATGCGTTGTGCACACAATGAGTGACTGGGCTCCAGGTCACTAATGCTCCCTGTGCTTCTCAATCAGGATCTTAATCTGCACAATACACATGCAGTCGTAATTA
Organism: Pogona vitticeps; assembly: GCF_051106095.1. Classification (NCBI taxonomy): domain Eukaryota; kingdom Metazoa; phylum Chordata; class Lepidosauria; order Squamata; family Agamidae; genus Pogona; species Pogona vitticeps. The sequence continues at coordinate 22,844,050 of NC_135790.1, forward strand.
ATTATAGACAGCATCTACTTTTGGGGTGGGACTTCCTGCTTTAAAAGAGTGTGTTCCAGGACCCTGGACCCTTTTACCTAGGAGGCTGGGCTGAGGGCGAAGGCCAGGTCTGTTTGCGTGGATGCCTTGCTGAGTTTTTTTTTTCCTGGGCTTTCCTTTTGTCTCCGGAGCACATGGCCTGGGGGTGGGGCCTAGGGGTGGGACTTCCTGCTTTAAAAGAGTGTGTTCCAGGACCCTGGACCCTTTTACCTAGGAGGCTGGGCTGAGGGCGAAGGCCAGGTCTGTTTGCGTGGATGCCTTGCTGAGTTTTTTTTTTCCCCTGGGCTTTCCTTTTGTCTCCGGAGCACATGGCCTGGGGGTGGGGCCTAGGGGTGGGACTTCCTGCTTTAAAAGAGTGTGTTCCAGGACCCCGCGCCTAACGGCGCGCGAAATTCTCAAATTTTATATCTGGCCTTAATATGGTAAATAGGAAAGCCAATGAGATTTGCATAAGCCGGGTAGTCAGGAAAGTTTTAAGGATCAGATCATACTTTTGCACTATTAAAGAGCAGGCCGGGTAGGTGGGGCTCGTCAGCCATGGAAGGCAGCCCATCCAGGAGAAGGAAAACTCCAATTTCAAACCTCCACTGCCTTGTGGCTATATCCACTCATGGAAAAGGCTTCAGGAGTTAACCTCGAGGCAAAATCCGGAGCTGGAGTCCCGAAGGCAGCATGTGTCGTTCTGCCAACTCCTGCGACGTTGCTGGAACCAGTCGTATTGGCTCTTGCCTTTCCATTGGACCATTTCAGCAATGTGGAGAGGGGGGATCTGCTGCTTGGGTAACAGCCTATCCTCCATATTACCTTACCCGGGCTTCATGCTCTGGAGAGGACACTCCTCGATTCAGAGCATGTTACCATAGTCTCTCGAGACTGAAGGATGCCTATGTATGTATACTTTTGGGATTGCCCGGTTCTTGGGAGGAAAGCAATGACAAACCTTGACAGCATCTTAAAAAGCAGAGACATCAACTTGCCAACAAAAGTCTGAATAGTCAAAGCTATGGTTTTCCCTGTTGTGATGTATGGAAGTGAGAGCTGGACCATAAAGAAAGCTGACCACTGAAGAATTGATGCTTTTGAATTGTGGTGCTGGAGGAGGCTCTTGAGAGTCCCCTGGGCTGCAAGGAGGACAAATCTATCCATTCTGAAGGAAATCAATCCTGAGCGCTCACTGAAAGGACAGATCCTGAAGCTGAGGCTCCAATACTTTGGCCATCTCATGAGAAGAGAAGACTCCCTGAAAAAGACCCTGATGTTGGGAAAGTGTGAAGGCAAGAGGAGAAGGGGACGACAGAGGACGAGATGGTTGGACAGAGTCATCGAAGCCACCAACATGAATTTAACCCAACTCCGGGAGGCAGTGGAAGATAGGAGGGCCTGGCATGCTCTGGTCCATGGGGTCACGAAGATTCGGACACAACTAAATGACAATGTACAAAAAAGGCTTTGCAACAAATTTCTCAAAATAAGGTTACACAAGTCTACATAACCAATCACATACCACGAAACACAACATGCTGATGTCACTGATCTTCAGTAAGTATACATCCTACTGCTCAAAGTAGCTCTTAAGTACTGGGGACTCCTTTTGAACAAGTGTGGTTTGATGAATGAGTGGGTCTGAGTAAAACTGTGTGGGGTGCCTCCTTGCTTCCCGGACATGGTCCACCACTACCGACAAGAGGTATGGTAAGATCACTCAATATGTTAGCAATGACTTAAAAGCAACAACAACCGAACAACAAAAACACAGATGTGCGAACACATACAATAATTTAATAAGGGTTTTTTTTCTAATATAAAGGAAACAACTTTCCAGCGTGTAAAACTGAGTAGTAGCCATTCTACCCTAATTGTGCAATATTCTACAATGCTACAGGCTTTCCACCAGTCTACTAATATACTCTGATTACACTGGGATGAGAGCTGATTTCAAATACTTGAATGAGGACCTATTTCTAAGCATCACCAAGTGTTACCAAGTACATATACAAAAAAGCTCTTCAGAAACCCTCTCTTCAAGAGGTGGTTATCTGGAACGTTGTGGCACCAGTATCTTCTGTGAAAGGAGATAATTTGTATTATTTGCCAAAGTAAATTTGACATTAATTAGCAGGACTCTTGCTGGCAAAGGCCCCTACGGAGAGGCAGATGCGATGCTGTCTCTCAGCTACTTCTCTTCCCGCTGTGAAAGATGCTGGAAAACCTGGATGTTCCGAGCCTCTGCATCACTCCCATCATGGCTGTGTGAAAACTGACTATCACTTCACTATTAAAAGCACCTCGAGGCTTCCTATCCACACCACAGGGGTTTATTTGAAAGGAAATGAAGCAGTTTGTGCAAGTAAGTGTCAGGTCATTTTGAGGCTACATCATGGATGTTTGCAGTACCCACTATTTCACCTGCAAGACCCTCCAGCGTCTTCTGTCAAGCAGACATGCAAAGGGGGCTGGCGACTATGACTAAGTCTGGTGTGTAGACACACAAACACACATACAGAGAACATATTAGGAACCTTTCTTTCAGTTTTTGCTTGGTTAAAAATATTTTTATCCAGAACCCTATTAGATGAGCACAGCATATACCCAAAAACTGTAGAATTGTGGTGCAGGATTACTTCATCTGTCTGCTGCAAGCTTGGACATAATCAGGACACCACTGGATTTCATGCCCAAGCACAGGAGAGATAGGAAAAAATCCCCATTTGCACAGATTCATGTACTCATACAATATTTTTGCAATCGAATTCTGGCTAATGATTAAAGTAAACAGGTAAAGGTTCCCCTTGACAATTTTTGTCCAGTCGTGTTCGACTCTAGGGGGCGGTGCTCATCCCCGTTTCCAGGCCATAGAGCCAGCGTTTTTGTCCAAAGACAATCTTCCGTGGTCACATGGCCAGTGCGACTTAGACACGGAATGCTGTTACCTTCCCACTGAGGTGGTCTCTATCTACTCGCATTTGCATGCTTTCGAACCGCTAGGTTGGTGGGAGCTGGGACAAGCGAAGGGAGCTCACTCTGTCGCATGGATTCAATCTTACAACTGCTGGTCTTCTGACCCTGCAGCACAGGCTTCTGCGGTTTAGCCCACAGCACCACCCACAGCCCACTATTAATGGACTATAAATGGACCCAATGTACCTCTGAATCCATGCTGCTGTGATAGGACCCAAGCGGGAAGATACAACCAAATTGGCATCCTGTGCATGGGCTTCCCATAGACATCTAATTTGCCACTGTGTGAACACAACAGAAACCTGGTGTGATACCAGAGGGTCCTTATTATGCTCTTAGGTGGTCACAGTGGAGTCCTTGCTTGGACATCGTCCTTGATAGGTGCTGAACAATTGCTAGTGTGAGTTACAACTCTACGCTTTTCTATATGGGAAACAGATCTGACAAATCCCCACTGGTTTCCGGCTTCATTCTCAATCCAGTAATGACAATGGCATCCCGGAATCTTTTGGCACAATGCATCACCTTGACATAGACTTTGTGGTGGTTGTTCTGTGCACAGGAAGTCGTGGCTAGCAAACATGAGAGCTTGCAGAGTTACTTCTCAAATGCAATCAATTATAGTTATAGTCGTATGTCTATAGTTACATGTCTATATTACTATAATAGTTATATTTTTAAAAACCTATTCTGTACTTTCCCACTACTGAAACATTATCTTACATCATGTTTTTAAAAATGCTACAAAATTGTTGGCTTCACCACTAGTCAATGCATCAGCAGAAAATGAGATCAAGACAGAAGATAGATACTTGCAGATGTCTGCAACCTCAATGAAAAAAGGTGTCTCAATATATTAGCAAAAGACAATGCAATTTGTCAATAAAATGCATTGTATGTGTGTGTTTGTGTGCAAATACAAAGTTTCCTTGAAGAAAATACAAGGTTTCTATGGGGAAAAAAAAACTTCCAATTTTTTAAAAAAGTCGTGAAATGTGAAAAATATAGAAAAACCCTTGTGATCCCACCAAACGGGAAGAAAACTCCTTCAATCTCCCATTCTCACCTGGGAGAACAAACAAAATTGAGGTTTGCTTCCTTTCAGAGGGGACAGCAAGAGCCAGCACCTGAACCGTGTGATATTCCTCCTCCAACACTTGCTGAGGTTACAGGCTTATAACAATTAAAAAGTTCCAGTTGTGCCACAGAAGGAGTGATGTTATTCCTTTTTAGGTTACAATCACAACATGAATTTATTTTGAGAAAGGAACAAACTGCTATCAACTCATTACCCATAACGAGTTACTTCCAAACTCTGGCAACGTCATCTCTTTCTTTGATTTTTGCAACAACCAAATAATAAAGTGTACATGTGTTCAGCCATTATTCTACTCTACACTCCTTTCAGTCCTTTATTCAGGTTAGCTCGCCGTCTAGCCAAAATATATAAATACAAGAAATAGAAAGAAACTGACAAGTTCAGAAGGCGTTAAGGACCCCGTTCATGCAGCATCTCTGCTCTGAGTGAAGTAACAGCAAAGCAAAACCTGTCGCCGTTATGTCAGCTGCCCCTCTGCCTAAACAGGTTCTCGCTTTTATGTGCTGCTTGAGGGAGATTTTGCCTGAAGCATAAAGAGAGGAGGAAAAGGTGTCACAGAGAGACACAAAGAAAGTAAGAGACAGAGGCTTCTCTTTTTTTAAAAAAAAATTAAAACAGATAATGCGACATACGGAGTGAAGTACAAAGCCTTCCGAAGTAGCCACGCTTGTCACTTTAATGACAGTGAATGAATGGCAGTCATAGGGTGCTTCCTCGCCTGTCAATTGTGTTTGTCTCTCTGCTCCCTGGAATTTTCATTATTCATTACTTGTACGGCATGGAGTGAGGCATCAGTACTGGGTACTGTTTAATCCCCTACCTGATAATGTGTTTCGGATAAGCATGATGGAGCCAGCCCCGGAGACCGGAGGCGCATTTCCAGAGGATAAAGCACCCCTCACACAAAGCAGGTACTGTGAATTCAGATTGTCGAGATAGGAGGAAGCTTGTGCATAGCTGCACCATGCACAGGACCGGTTTAGAACCAGGGACCCAGCAAAAGCTCAGCCCATATGGATGTAGGATTCAAACAATAAGACTGTAGAAAGTGAGGGTGGGAAAGAAAATCTACTCACATATTTCCTATCCTGGTGAGCAGCCTCATGCCCTTCTTTATGATCACCTTTCTTTTTTCTTTCTTTTTTTTTTTGGTGAATATTAAGCAGGAGCAATTAAGATTAATTACTTGTAGCAATTAAGCAGCAAGGTGCATTAAGCAGACAAGTTTTATATTATTATTTTTTTAAGGTGACTCAATCAAGGAAGTGATGGAGGAATTTATCGGAATTGATCCAACACCAATGAAGTGGCAGGACTGCAATTAAACCCAAGACACTGTAGTATTCCTGGCATTAAACACTCTTTTTCCCCCCTTAGCATGTAGGGCTGAACTTGGCCTGATGACAGAGTCCTGTACTTTACTGATAACTCACTCTCTTTGATAGAAAAACAAAGCCAGCCTAAGACATTTACCTCTTTAAGTCAAGGAACAAAATGATGGTGCACTTTTCCTGTTCTATATGTATAAAAATAATTATGATGATAGTGACGACTTCAATAACTTGGAGGAGGAGCAGTGTCCAATATATACCTGTCCTTTCTTTAAATTAGGGACGTGGTGGCGCTGCGGGCTAAACCGCAGAAGCCTGTGCTGCAGGGTCAGAAGACCAAGCAGTCGTAAGATCGAATCCACGTGACGGAGTAAGCACCCGTCGCTTGTCCCAGCTCCTGCCAACCTAGCGGTTCGAAAGCATGCAAATGCAAGTAGATAAATAGGGATCACCTCGGTGGGAAGGTAACAGCGTTCCGTGTCTAAGTCGCACTGGCCATGTGACCACGGAAGATTGTCTTCGGACAAAACGCTGGCTCTATGGCTTGGAAACGGGGATGAGCACCGCCCCCTAGAGTCGAACACGACTGGACAAAAATTGTCAAGGGGAACCTTTACCTTTACCTTTACTTTCTTTAAAAACATTTAGGGCAACTAGCGATCTGAATTAAAACACATCTGAAATCAGAAATTAGAAATATATATACAATTTAAAAACGGTCACAATTTACTGAATCAACTCCTCCATAACTTCCATCGAGTCAAAGAGGTCTACTTTACTATGTTAAAGAAAGCTGCTGTTATAGTATGGCCATTTTAATCAATGGGACTTAAAGAAATGACTCATTAATCACCATCACACCAATTCAATGGGCCTACCCTAGAATCGGAGGTTGTTCCTGACTTTGTGTACCTTGGCTCAACAATCTCTGACACTCTCTCCCTAGATGTTGAGCTGGATAAACGCATTGGCAAAGCAGCTACCAAGTTCTCTAGACTCACAAAGAGAGTATGGCTCAATAAGAAGCTGGTGGCATATACCAAGATCCAGGTCTATAGAGCCCGTGTCCTGAGCACACTCCTGTACTGCAGTGAGTCCTGGACCCTTTGTGCATGGCAGGAGAGCAAGCTGAACACCTTCCATATGTGTTGTCTCTGATGCATTTTTGGTATCACCTGGCAGGACAAAGTTCCAAATAGAGTAGTCCTAGAATGAGCTGGAATTTTTAGCATGTATACATTACTGAAACAGCGAGGTCTACGTTGGCTTGGGCATGTCGTGAGAATGGCTGATGGTAGGATTCCAAAAGATCTCCTGTATGGAGAATTAGTGCAGGGAAATCACCCCAGAGGGAGACCACAGCTGCGATACAAGGATATCTGCAAGCAGGATCTGAAGGCCCTAGGAATGGACCTCAACAGATGGGAAACCTTGACATCTGAACGTTCAGCCTGGAGGCAGGCATTGCATCACAGCCTCTCCCAATTTGAAGAGACCCTTGTCCAGCAGGCTGAGGCCAAGAGGCGGTCCTGGAAGCAGCAAAAGCAAGGAGCTGGAAAGGGGACAGATTGTATTTGTCTTCAGTGTGGAAGGAATTGCCACTCTCGAATCTGCCTTCTCAGCCACACTAGACGCTGTTCCAAGTCCTCCATACAGAGCACGATACCATAGTCTCTCGAGACTGAAGGATGCCTACACCCTAGTGCAATTTGCTACACTAAATAACAGGAGTTAACTGCTAAAAATACAGTACTCCCTGAGATCGGGCATTGGTGCCTGAATGACAAATGTATGTAGGACAACCAGATCAGCAGGGAGTTTCATAACGAGGCTGCCACCACCAAGAAAGCTCTGTCATGTGGGATAGCTCTATGGGATACTCTGTTCTGGGACACTACAAGCGATAGAAGGTTCTCATTTATCAGATGGGCAACTCATTCAACAAAATGCCTAATTATTGATTTCCATGGCCATATGCTGACATCCATGGTGGAACTCACATTTTGACTTCAGGAACATATGGGACCCAACCCTCTAATCACTTAGCAACATTGTTACCATTTATAACCTTTTTGTTCCTTTTGACGGATGGATGGATGGATGGATGGATGGATGGATGGATGGATGGATGGATGGATGGATGGAAGGAAGGAAGGAAGGAAGGAAGGAAGGAAGGAAGGAAGGAAGGAAGGAAGGAAGGAAGGAAGGAAGGAAGGAAGATGAAAATAATGAAGCCAAGGAAAGAAAAAACAAAACAAAACAAAAAAGAGCAATCGATCATAGCTGTTTTTATTATTCCCAGGGAATAAAATTAGTATTTCTGAATTCAACTTTCTCAGAATAATCATAGGCAAACTACAGAACATATTTAATGGCTTACTCACTAACAAACTGTTCTTGTTTTTATGTTTTGGAATAGCTTAATCCTGTATGTGATAACATCCTTGACAACAGAGTGCATTAAACTGTGACAGCTTTTCACTGACCTAAGCAATTGCATTACGAAAACACCATTAATGCCTTTCTCTTCTTCATCTAATTCTCTCCCCCCACCTTACCCAGCCATCTCTCTTTCTACCTTCTTCTCCTTGTCTAGTAAAAAGTCTAGGCTCAATAGCACGCTTAAATTACTCTTAGAAATACATTGCTGTAAGAAAATCAATGCACCTCTGCTTCAGTCCTCGTCACAAATAGATCAAATGCACAATCTAACACATATTATTTTGCCCAGGGATTTCAATAAATAAAAACTCACATATCTGTGACTGTTGCACTTCCTTACATTGTTCCACATCTAGAGTGTTTTAATGGCAGTGGGATCGGTGAGAGTGAAATAGTGAGCTGCGCTCCCAAGCTATCTGTCCATTCTCATTATTAGAGAGCAAATGAACTCTTCCTGATTGGCAATGAGCATCAGGAAAGCATAATGGAGCACAGATATGCTTTATTTTGTTTTATTATTTACATAAGAACATAAAAAGAGCCCTTCTGGATGAAAATTGGAAATAAAAAAAAATGCAGATATAAGATTGGGACCTTTTACCCCACAAGAACTTTTAGCTACGCATTGATGATATACACAGCAACAAGGATGTAAGTCTCACAGTTGCTTATCCTCTGCAGAAAGCAAAGAAAATAATTTTTCTTTTTCCCCTGACAGTGAGATTCCCCCCCCCACACACACACACTTTCACTGAGGATATCTAAAAATTGCTTGGATGTCAGTGATGCTTTCACAGCAGATTTCCCACACCATCAGGAGGCTGGACTAGCTGGCTCTTGGGATCCCTTCTACTTCTATTATTCTAAGACAAGGTCAGACATTAGTTGAAGGAGGGAGGAAACGTGGATGGGAAAGACAGGCACCAAGCATGATCCTACTATGCCTCATGGCTAAGGTTGCAGAAGAATTTCATTCTGTCTACATCCGTAGGTGGATCAAAAAAATTCTTGGACTAATATGCAGATTTGCATAATTTTCATCTCTCACATTTTGCACTTCCCTGAACTCCATTCCTCCGCTCAGCCAAAGGTGAACATGCATACACAAATGTATACATCAACGGACAAAGCAATGAAAGAAAATTAATTTTAGAGAAACTTAAGTACAAAATAGTACTGTATGCGAAAAACATGGCTTATACTTATATTTAGAGTTACACACAGAGAGAGATACACACCCCAACTGCAGCTGATCAACGAATGCCTGGGAAACTGAGCTGGAAGTGTAACAGACTGAACAATCTGCACTTATAATAGACATTGCTGGAAAAGTAATATCCTAATAATATATGAGGCGCCTTCTACAAGGTTTGTTTTCTACCTTTCACGTCTATTTCAGTGATATCTCCCACTCTACCTCCCTCTTTTAGGTAAAATGAGGACAGAGACAGATTCCTTGCTGGCTAATTAAAGGCCTACATGTTAATGAATCCCCAGCACCTTGCTACTCTACAATGTCTGCAGCCTACGGGAAATTAATAAGAATTTAATCATGGGGAGACTTGAAAGGTCAGCCTAGCTATGGCTCCCTAAACAGAGAAGGCAATGGAATCATATCATATCAGGTTTTTAAACCATTGGGAGAATTGATGACAGGGCTTGGGAATATCTGCTTCATGTGCACAGAAACAAATTAAAAGTCTTGGCTACTGACGTAGGCAAGGATATAGAAAATGTTTCCATCTTGTGCTCATGTTTCTCAGAACCCCTTTAGCATTCTCATTCCATCTTAGGTCTGCAGTCTAAAAAATTCCTCCCCATCCACTTCTGCCACTGTATGTATTTCTGTATGCATTTTCTTGCATGCATTTTTGGTTTCGTAAGGAAATGTGAATCCAAGTAATGTATTCTCCCATCTTGTTTTAAGGAACTGGAAGATGAAGAAAAATACAGAGAGAGTTGACTGTCATCTAACGTTTGGCCTTCATGCTCTGCCTAACTTTGTACATTTTTGTCATCTCAGAGTTCGCCTCTGCCTCTCCATCATAAGCCAATGCGCAGGAGATAATTACCGAATTAGCAACCTTCTGGCAGATATAATCCAGTGCTTGAGATAGTTTTGCCAGGATGAGTTACGTGTGTAAATACTGAGATATTCTGACTTGATGATTAATGCTGCAATATGAAGTCAGGAATTGTGTCCACTTCTACAACTAAGACGGATATCCAGTGTGCTGTAGCAGATACAGGAATAGACTATGACACAAGAGGCTTAAGTTCAATTCCCTGCTCAGTCATGGAAGCTCACTAGCGGTGTGGAATGAGTAAAATTGCTTTTTAAATATCTCACGTAACTTGAAAGTCCTGTTGGGGTTACTTTAAGTCGGTTCTGACTTGACGGCATATAACATAACTACCATCAACAGCCTCATGTTAAGATAAAACATTAGTAATTCCAGTAGGACTCTTGAGAACAGAGTTCAAATCTCCTTTCAGCTATGGAAACGGACTGGGGGAGTGGAACTGGTAAACCTGCTCCTTATATATCTCACTTACCTGAAAAGCCCCATTAAGGTTGCTAGAAGTCGGTTCTGATTTGACAGCACAGAACACATTCAGTGACAGTAGTCATAACAGTAGAGGCATAAACTCTCGTTTCATTTTTGAAAATGTCCCTCCAAAACAGATAGCAAGCCTTGGACATTCCATGCACATCTTTGCACTCAGAAGATGGTTAAGGCCACAGTCTAGCTCTCAATCCTTTTGCTGAAGCTTGTGGCTGGAATTGGGGTGCTTCCCAAAATGTTGGAGAGAAGCATTCCCTCTCCCAGTCCAAGAGAGGCTCTGTTCAAAGTCCCAGGAGTCTGAGTTCGGGACAGTTACTGACAAGAGGCCTCCCATCAAGAGTGCGTTTGAGAGGAGGATTACATTTATATTCCAGACTTTACTCAACAAGCCACCTCTTGAGACAGATTGCTATCATCAGCCTAACATCAGTCTTCCTTAAGTAAGATGACACCAAGAGATTATTATTTAAAAAATAAATAAATGTGGTACTGCATACTATGGAGGTAACAGATACACACTTTTTCATCATCGGAAAAAGGTATTGAGATAGATCATCAAAAGACACTCCATCGGCAACATGGTCAACCACCATGAGAATGTTTTGATCCTATACAAGGGCGAAAAAAGTCAAGACTACTTTCTTCAGGATCAATATTAGCAAACAAAAATTTAGGGTTATTGTTGCTGCTTTTAATATTTCAATCTTTATTTTTTGTTTTCTATTATATGTGTTGTAACTCCCCAGAGTAGTGCCTTGGCAGGATACAATGGGAGCAGGATACAAACTGAATGAATGAATGAATTAGTCAATCAATCAATCAATCAATCAATCAGTCAGTCAGTCAGTCAGTCAGTCAATCAATCAATCAATCAATCAAACAAACAAACAAACAAACAAACAAACAAACCTGTGTTTTTGCTCAAAAGGCCTGTGTGTACGTACACCCCTTTCTATTGTGCAAATAATGACCTTGCACGAAAAACAGTTCCATGACCCCCTTCTCTTTTTTGCAAAAAAGATACTGGAAAACAGACTAAGGTTGTTTGCTATAATCCGACGTTTTTCATTCTTACCTTTGAGAGTGAAACAAGCAACGATTTACATCCCTACGTCTTGGTTTTTTACTTTGATTCATGAGCCAGAGACCCACTCGGGAGACTGAATCTGGTTTCACCTTTAATATCCATCTTATGTCAGAGGTGATAATTCAGACCATTGTTTTGATCAAAGCTTACCCCTTGAAGGAATCTGCCGCCTGCTGCATTTTCCACCTCCCCAAATCTCTCTAAAGATTATTGGGAGATCCTAGTGAGATTATCACCAAGTTGGAGGTGGGCGGAGGAATATTGGATGTGCCTTCTTTTACAGTAGCTGTTATGCTTAAAATCTCCTTTAATATTCAGCGTGCGGTTTTTGCCGAGAGCTCTTTTGGGGAAAGTGTATCATAATCATAGTAATAATAAATACAATTAAGGTCTCTCGGCAGCAGTAAAAAGAAAATCTAATAATTACACCTGCTGCAAATTTCACGGGCCCCTCGGGCTGTGGGGTTTCTGCCCCTTGCCCTTAGCTGTTCCCAAATCCCTCTTCAGCAATCCTAGCACAAGGAAGGGGGGGGCAGCGGCGACGCAGATACACCCTGTTGACCTCCTGACTGACAAGGCTTTTTGTCGCTTCTCCCTGAACCACTGGGCTGCTTGACAGTAATGGGTGCATGAAGAGGGGAGCTTGCCTCACTGCACTTCACCTCAGCTGAGAGAGCAGGGCCTGCTCCAGAACAGATGAAGCAAACAGCTCTCTTCGGGCGGGAAGGTGGGGGGGAGAAGGTGTTGAGGAGAAGCAGAAGAGACCAAGCTTCTAACCACCCTGCAATTAGATGCTTTGTGGAGGTGAAAGTAGCAAGCAGTTAACAAGGAAACGGATCACAGCATCTGCGTGCAGCCAATGCCCCGAGCAGAAAGGGCAGGGAGGACCTCAAAGGTAAGCATCTCAGCCCGGTTATTGGAGCCCATCTATGTAACCAGGAAAGACACGTGCAAAAGCACAGATATCTTCAAAGTGTATTGCTTCAGGATGTATGGGGGCAGGAGTTAAATCAACATCCTCACCCTCCTCTTAGAACTGCAGAGCTGCAAGGGACCGTATGGATCATTAAGGAGGCACAGTGGGGGAATTGAACTCCCAACCTCAAGCTCCTCAGCCAGATACCTAGGCTACTGAGCTCTCCCAAATGCCACAATGCTTTGGGAGTCAAACCAAACCTTTGCATGTGAGGATGAAGGTGAGGTTGGGCCACTTTCTCCTAGTAAAGACACTTTCCAAGGGTGACGGTAAAGGTTCTTTGCTTGCTTGCTTTCACTTTAACATTTGAGCACTGGGAGGGGGACACTGGTAGGATGCCTCTGGCAGACCCATCTAGCCACAGCTGAGGATCCTAGGAGACTAAGGTGCCCCAGGATGGCAGCATGCCCACCTTGTTAGGGGAGGTAGTGGTTCAAAATGCAAGAATCCAAAGGGAGGCACTACATGGAAATGCCAGAAGAAGCCCCAGAGGGTTCACATGAGCCCCCCCCCCAACTTGGGAATGCCCCACTAGAAGAAGCGGAGCAGACAAAGGCGGGGTGGAATGTACAGGATATAAAGAAGGCATTGGGGGAGTCAGAGGGAACAAGAGAAAAAGCAGACCCACTGCTCTCGGAGGAGGAAGGAGGGACCTGGGGAGATGCTGAGGAAGCACAGGGAGAGGAGACATGGAGGAAAGGCCAGAAATACTAGAGACGTGTGTTGACATGATTAAGAAAGACTCTTGAACTGGGTCCCTGGTCAAAGTAAAGGTAAAGGTAAAGGTAAAGGTAAAGGTTCCCCTTGACAATTTTTGTCCAGTCGTGTTCGACTTTAGGGGGCGGTGCTCATCCCCATTTCCAAGCCATAGAGCCAGCATTTGTCCGAAGACAATCTTCTGTGGTCACATGGCCAGTGCGACTTAAGACATGGAACGCTGTTACCTTCCCACCAAGGTGGTCCCTATTTATCTACTTGCATTTGCATGCTTTCGAACCGCTAGGTTGGCGGGAGCTGGGACAAGTGACGGGCGCTCACTCCGTCATGTGGATTCGATCTTGCGACTGCTTGGTCTTCTGACCCTGCAGCACAGGCTTCTGCGGTTTAGCCCGCAGCGCCACCACGTCCCTTTTCTGGTCAAAGTAAAGGTACCCAAATAAGGTGGGTGCAAAGCACCCATATCCCAACCATCACCTCACCCACACTGTTGGGCAGAAAAGAGGGCAGAGGCAGAGCCTTTGACCATCATTCGGGAAAAGCCTGGAAGAGCCAACACCAACTCCAGTTCTGAGGCTGGAGGGAAAGGTGACAGAAGGAATGGGGGTCTGTGTGGCTTCAGGAGAAGCAGCCTCAGCCAACAATCCCAACTCTCCCCTCATCCAGGCCCCAAGTGCAACACGTGCCCTGCCTCACTGCGGATGTCTAAGCTCTTGCTTTTACAGGCCACAGGGTTCATAAGTTCTTGGTACTTGCCCACAAAGAAACCTGTGGACTCTGGCTCCCCCAGTGTGGTGAACTGGAGGAGTAGAACAAAGCTGGACTCAGTTGGGGAGAGTAAGCCTAACCAGGCCTGAGGAAAGAACTTCTTTGTAATAAACCATGTTTGGTACAAACCACCTTGTGCCAAGTTCATGGATCCAGCCCACTGGGGTTGACAGCATTCAATCCTGTATCTCCCAAGGATTCGGAAACGACACGATTCTACAATCTCTGTGCCAGATGCTGCATCCACTGGATTCTGACATCACATTTAATGATGGGTTATCTCATGATGGGAATGGACTTCACATTCTAGAGCTTCCTTCCTTCCTCGGATGTAGTTCCATAGAGTTCAGCAGCTTCCATTTTACATTTACCCAGTTTGTCACATCATTTAAACCCAACTGTCTGTGGTTGACCTGAATCATAATTAATGGAAAACACCATTTTAAAATCACGGCTTAACAATATGGCTTCTTTCCACCAAATACAGTGAATATTAGGGTTCACACATGACATTGAACTGCAGCTCGTCCATCTCTTTATGACAGCACCAGAAGAGAGGAAGAGGAGTGTGTTAACTCCTCTTCCCTTCCTGTGACTCATTTTATTTGTAGTATGTTATGGTTCAATGGCCATCTCATGAGAAGAGAAGATTCCCTGGAAAAGACCCTGATGTTAGGAAAGAGTGAAGGCAAAAGAAGAAGGGGACGACAGAGGACAAGATGGATGGACAGGGTCACTGAAGCTACGAGAATGAATTTGACCCAACTCCGGGAGGCAGTGGAAGACAGGAGGGCCTGGCGTGCTCTCGTCCATGGGGTCACGAAGAGCCGGACACGACTAAATGACTAAACAACAACAAAAATGGTTCAATGACCAAATGGAGCTCCTTATTAATGTTGGGCAATTTCTTTGCATGTTATCTTATTTATTTATTTATTTATTTGATTTATATCCCGCTCATCTGGTAAATCTATACCACTCTGAGCGGCTAACAGGAACATGTATACAATTATAATAGAATAAATTAAAAATATCAATTAACAAAAAATGACAAAAATCATAAATAATCGTAAATAGTAAATAGATAAGGAAGAGAAAAATAAATTAAGTTAGATTAGGTGGTGGCAGGAGGGAAGGCCTTGACATAGAGCCATGGTTTTAGTTGAGTTTTGAATGTACCCAGCGTAGGGGCCGCGCGAATCTCAGGAGGGAGATTGTTCCAAAGGCGAGGAGCCACCGCCGAGAAGGCCCGGTTTCATGTCTTCTCCCTCCGGGCCTCCCTCGGCGTCAGGCTCCTCAGCCTCACCTCCTGGCTCGCGCGGGTGGTCCAGATAGAACTTGGTGGGTGAAGGCGTTCCGCCAAGTATCGAGGTCCTAAACCGTTTAGGGCCTTATAAGTGAGCATTAAAACTTTGAAGTCAATACAGAAACGAATCTTCACGTGAGAAAAAAACATTAAGAGAACTACACCCCTCTGTTTCGCCCTGTAGCTCATATACTGCTTATAGGAATCGTGTTCTGTTCAAACTCTCACCATTTTCTGGACCTTGACTGAATAAAGGCCTTAATGGTCAATTCCCAAAGGGACAGACCCTAAAGAAACCTCAAGGGATGAAGGAACGTGTGGAGGAGGGAGCCTTTTTGCACGCTTGGTGTGTTGCCGGGGAGGGAAGTGGGAGATATTTGCCCTGAGACTCCTATTCCTGCTCAAGATCTATCTGCAGAATGTCAGCTGCCTTGCAGGAGTTTTGAGCAAAGCAGAAAGGGCTGCTTTATGATCGCACCCATCCCCTCCCTGTTAAAAAGAGGGAAATTATCTGCGGAGTCTAGCAATATCTTTATTAAAAATGCATTTAGCTCTGGAGCCCTACGAAAGAGAGACCTGTAATACATGAAAGATTAGCCCCGGATTGCTGATTGGACTATTTCACATCATTATGGTAATTAGGGCTTGCAAGCCTGTTGTGCTGACATTAACACTTTCCCCTGTACGCCTTGCCTTTTGTATTGGATTTAAGGTGGGTCATCTCCCCTCCTTCCTACTGAATTCTCGGGCTGCTTGCTTTCCATTGAAGGCCCCGCTTTTCCTTCTGCACCAGGCGTTCGCTTCATGAATATGGATCATGGATCCATTCTGAATCCCTACACGCTCTGCCCCCCACTCACCATCCCTCGTCTTTCTGCCCCAGCTTAGTCTCTGCCAAACTCAGCCCACCTCACACAGAGGAGAGGGGAAGAAATTAATGGTAATTACAAGGTGCCGGTGGATATTACAGCTCTCAATCTGATTGCCAGTAAAAACCAAATAAAAGCAGAACTTAATCAGCCAATTACATAAGCAGAGAATAAACAAGGCAAGACATTTTGTTTGCCCTTGACACTTCTTTCTGGTGTTTTTCAGCCTGCTCGGTCCTTCTCCCCACCACCTTTTTATCCTTCTTGCCTCGAGAAACGTACAGTACATGTTCGAGAGACAGGCAACATCCTCTGTCAATTTTCATTCCCTTTCCCGGCTGATTGTTGGTAAACCACCATTAAATATGCTTCAGCAATCCTTATTTTTCTCAAAGTTGTTTAGTATCTCTGCTATCTGCCCGTCCCTACCTGTTCCACTTTTGCCCCTCTTATGCCTTAGGGCAGTGGTCCCCAACCTTGGGCCCCCAGATGTTCTTGGACTACAACTCCCAGAAGCCTTCACCACTACCTCTGCTGGCCAGGATTTCTGGGAGTTGTGGTCCAAGAACATCTGGAGGCCCAAGGTTGGGGACTACTGCCTTAGGGGCAGGAGAGGATAATATGGGGAAGTGTTTTAAAACATGATCAGCACAAACAGCTGGATCTTCCATTTAGAGGGTTTTAGCTTCTTTTTCAGAACTTCTCCAGGCTAACTTCCCATGCGGAAAACAGGTGTGTGTTATTCACAGTGCCCACATCTTTACACGTAAACATATGACTGCTAAGACATCATCTAGCTTGGCATTGCCCAACTTGGGGCTTTCCAGATAGCTTGGGGAGCAGCTCTCAGAAATCCTCACCGTGAACTGTCTTGGCTTGGACTAAATGGAGATGAAACATCTGGTGAATACCAGGTTTGGGGGGTGGAGGGGTTGGTACAGCATGTAACTGTTTGTTGTGCATCTTGGCAAAAGTACAGATCCTGGCTCCCTTCCTTTAAACAAGTGCAGAATGAATGCAAGACTTCTTGCAAAAGTCACAGACACTGATAGGGTAAGCCATGGTGCCCTCCACCTGAGTTGGAGGAGAAATGCCCCCCTTACTCATTCCAACCATCATATTTTAGTTTTGTCCCTTTAATCCAGTGATGGTGAGCCTTTTTTGAGCCCGAGTGCCCAAACTGCAATACAAAATCAACTTATTTATTTCAAAGTGCCAATACTGCAATTGAAACCCAAATGCTGAAGTTTTAGTTTAGAAAAAACAAACAACTGCTCTTATACTGCAAGGGTTAAATGCTTGTTCCACCCCCCCCCAATGGGCGGTATTAACAAATAAATACTTACTGGTCCTCCAATCCCCCATTGGGCTAGGCCGGTAATGGTCACCATTGCACCCTCTGCTGGACCCCTGCACCAGCAGAGGGGAGTGCCGAAATCCGGGATCGGAGGACAGGTAAGTATTTCTCTATGGTGACTTATGGCCTGTGTGCCCACAGAGAGGGTTCTGTGTGCCAGCTGTGGCACGCGTGCCATAGGTTCGCCATCTCTGCTTTAATCCATAGCAGAGGATCCCAACCATTTTCTGAGAAAGAAGGGTAAAGGAACACACCTTTTGGGTTTAGAGCGGCCCAAACATAAACCCTGATCCTACTGATAGGAGTGACTAAGAAATAAGTTTGAGTCTGCCTTCTACATAGCCACATTTGGGGCTTTGATTTTTATCTGTAGCAGAGCATGAGAATCCAGAACTACCACAACAACTAAAATTACTACCACAACAACATTCTGCTGCAACAGCAATAATACAATAACCATCTTCTTTTGAGTGCATTTAGTCGTATGGTCACCACTCAGAGCCAATTACCCTGAAACTGTTAACAACCAGCCCTTCTTCCTCTTCCCTTTACATCTCCTTCCCTTGATTTTCACTTCACTCCCTATCCTTCAAGTCCGCATAACCTTTCCATCTTAAATTTCAGATGGTGCCATTGGCAGTCTGGAGGCTCTTCAGGCACATTCAGACATTGCAATTTTAAATAACAGCCTGTAACATTTACAATTTCATCTTCCTTTTCTGTTCCTCCCCGCACATGTATCAATGCAGCTATTTTCATCTCCTCCCTTCTCTCTATTCATCCATCTATCTATGTATCCCCCTGGCATGTTCCTTAATTACCTGCCCATTAGGTTCGCTCGCTTCCCAGCTGCACATTTTATCCTCTCTCTGATTACTGTAGAGAATTAGCTTTTTACTAAGCAAAAGACCATAGAGGAAAGTGTGTATGTAATTCTCCGAGCATCTCTGAGGAGGAGGAGGATGGGACATCTCCTGGCACACTTAAGAGATCCTCGTCTTGTTCCCACACGTGGGAAGAAAGATCTGATTAACAAGGAAAAAAACCAAGTACAGCAGGATGTAGGGATGTAACCTTGTTACCATCCTTTGGGGATCTTGCTGTGACACAATTCCATCTTTGCCTCTACATTTACTGCAAAGAAAAATTGTTAGTGCCAGCCTTAGACTTTTTTTTTAAAAGCAAAAACTTTAGGCAAAAATCTATTTCCTGCCTCCACTACTTATTCTTTATATATTTTCTCTTTCAATGACACACAGAGAGGCTGTTGTTGTAGGCAGGGAAATGACTGTGTTGAACCTGCAGCCAACATGTCCACACAGCTAAGACTGGGAGTGGGCAGCTTATAGCCTCTAGATCAGTGGTTCCCAACCTTGAGCCTGCGGAGATTTCAGAACTAAAACTCCCAGGAGCCTTCACCACTAGCTTTCCTGGCCTGGATTTCTGGGAGTTGTAGTCCAAGAACATCTGGGGACCCAAGGTTAGGAACCATGGCTCTAGATGTTGCTGGACTTCCATCCCAGATGTCTCAACATTGTAAAACAATGTTTGTTTGTTTGTTTGTCTGTTTGTCTGTTTGGTTGTCTGTCTGTCTGTCTGTCTGTTTGTTTGGTTGGTTGGTTGGTTGGTTGGTTGGTTGGGTGACTTTTATAAGGGACTGTCACTCTCGTGTTGGCCTTCTCAGCCACACTAGACGCTGTTCCAAGACCTCTATTCAGAGCAAGTTACCATAGTCTCTTGAAACTGAAGGATGCCTACAAGTCACTTTTATACCACCCACCTGTCTGTCAGGGCCACTCAGGGCAGTTTATAACTAAAAAAAACAGATAAACAATAATAGAAGACAATAAACACAATAACAAGAAAAATCAAAATTAAACAGCAACTAAACGTAAACTAGCAACAAAGTAAAAATTAAACTGTAATAGAATACCTGTAGTTTAAAGGCAGGATGGTAGAACAGGAAGTATAAAATGCTGAAACTAACACTTTGTTAAGATGTTGAGTATTCCGGGAAAGCCTGCCTGAAAAACCATGATCGCTTAAAGCTTCCACGTGAAGGGGTCAGGGCAAATTTGAGGCAGGAGATCATTCCAAAGATGAGGGGTGACTGCCGAGAAGGCCTGGTCATCTCCTTCCAGGCCTCTCTCGGGGTCAGAACTCTCAACCATCTGGTCTGGGAAAATAGTGTAGAATCAGCAGATCAGATTGGAAGGAGGTATTCTGCCATGTAAATCGAGGTCCCAAACTGTTTAGGGCTTTGCAGGTCAGCATCATCACCATAAAACTGGTACGCAAATGAACAAGTAGCCAGTGCAAGGTGGCAAGAGTAGGGGAGATATGATGTTACTTCTTCATCCCAGCCAATAATCTGGCTGCCATATTTTGGACCATATTCAGTTAAGCTCTGTTGCTGTATCTCAGTTAATATTTTTTTTTCTGCACAATTCAGTTAAGCTCTGTTGCTGTATCTCAGTTAATATTTTTTTTTCTGCACAATGCTTTTTGCTTTGATCTATGAAGAACTGTGAGTAAAAAGAACATTTTATTCTTTCTCTTATCAAGGTCTCTGAGCGAGCTATTGAAACAGTAAATGCCAATTAAGGAGAATTAAGCAATAAAAGGTAGTCTACTGAGGAGAGACTTGAAGCTAATTCTTCTCTATAAGAATTTTTCTGCTGTGTAATTAGAATTTTTTAACCCAATTAATTTCCGCACATTGCTGATATACCTAACGTGGAGGGGTGTGTTTAAATATATAAAGACTCCACCCCCATAAGCAGCCTAGGGTTGCCATATGCAGAAACAAAACAAAACAAAATGTTGCATATATTGTCATATGAAGCATCTCTTAAATAAATTCTGTCTGTTCAGTGCTTCCCTGAGCATCTGCTTGACTTAAAGAGCAATTGTATCTCCCCATGGACAGCAGATGGATTTGTCATAACACTCTGGTACAGCAAAAGGGAGAGGGGGACAGGTGGGGCCTCCTCCATTCCCTCAGAGTGACAAGCTATCACGTTAAATGTGCTGTTGCATTTAACACTCAGGTGTTTGTTGTTGTTGTTTTAAAAAAATTAATAGTGCATTGATAATGATCAGAACTGCATCAGGAGTGAAGGAAGATTTCAATCTTTTCTTCCTCTGCTTGAGTCCTGAAAAGAAGAAGGAGGGGAAAAAAAACTGGTGTTTGCTTTTGAGATGAGGAATCATTTAGGATTCCAGCAGGAGAGGAAGGGATACAATTTCCCATACCACGCTTGCCATGATTCTACTAATTATTCCCTCCATGACGCTTTCTATATCAAAACACACACAAATAGACCAACTGCAGGTTAAATAGAAGGCCCCATTTCTTCACACAGTGCACTCTACTTTTCCATACAACACATCATTACTCTGGAATTCACTCCCATAAGATGTTGTGTTGCCTAACAACATGGATATATCCATGGAAGCTAGACAGAGAGTCCATAGGCAACTGCTTAGTCACCATAGAGTCAGAATGCAGGGCTAGAGAAGCCTTTGATCTGATCCACCAAGGCTTTTTAAGGTTCTTGCCTAACATGCACTAGTGTTTCACAGGCAGGCGGGTCCAATCAAGAATGCCAGACCCTCCCTGAAGGGCCTGTCAGAGCCACCTAAACCCTGAATTTATCCCTGACTTACTTATTTTAGCTAGAAGTGTGTTCTTCTCCACCAAAGTTTGGGTATGGATATGATTCATTTGGGGCTTGTCCAGACTGACCATTTTGGTGTGGGCTGAATCGGGCTATAAAGGGTTAGCTCGTGGTTGGCAGGGGAGGGGGAGAGAAGCCATGTGCCACTGGACAGGCTTCTCCCATCCAAACAGCAAACAGCCCCTTGTAGACCCATCAGCTGTCAATTAAATACTATCTATCTATCTATCTATCTATCTATCTATCTATCTATCTATCTATCTATCTATCTATCTATCTATCTATCTATCTATCTATCTATCTATCTATCTATCTATCTATTTATTTATTTATTTATTTGACTTACATGCCGCCCACTCTACCCAAAGGTCTCTGGGCGGCTTACAACAATTAAAATACAATACAAATACAATAAAAATGTAAAACAATTAAAATATAATTAAAATAGATACTCTAAAAATTGCCCATCAGGACCCACTGTTGATATTATTTCAATTAAAAAGCCTTCTGGAACAGGAAGGTTTTGACCTGGCGCCGAAATGTCATCAGCGTCGGCGCCAGATGAATCTCAGTCGGGAGGGCATTCCATAGTCTGGGGGCAGCTGCCGAAAAGGCCCTTTGTCTACAAGCCATCCCTCTTACTTCCTTGAGGGACGGCACTTTCAAAAGGGCCCCTTGGCTAGATCTTAACTGCCAGATAGGCTCACATGGAAGGAGGCGGTCCTTCAGGTATCCAGGGCCCAAGCCGTTTAGGGCTTTATAAGTCAAAACAAGCACTTTGAATTGGGCCCAGGCAGCAACTGGTAACCAATGTAATTTAATCAGAATCGGCTTGATATGTCCCCTAGCGGCCCCACCACTCACCAGCCACGCAGCTCGATTCTGGACCAGTTGCAGTCGCCAGACTGTCTTCAAAGGCAGCCCCACGTAGAGCGCATTGCAATAATCTATACGAGATATTACCAGTGCGTGTGTAACTGTCATGAGACTCCACTCGTCCAGGTAGGGCCATAGCTGGTACAATTTCCGCAGCTGAAGGAAGGCGCCCCTGGCCACCTATTCCACCTGGGCTTCCAGAGTTAGACTGGGGTCCAGGAGCACCCCCAGGCTGTGGACCGTGTCCCTTAGGGGGAGTGTAACCCCATTCAGGGCAGGGAAATGGCCCTCCAGCCTGTCCGGCGAAGCACCCACTAACAGTACTTCCATCTTGTCTGGATTGAGTTTCAGTTTATTAACCCTCATCCAGTCCATTATCAGTTCCAGACACGAGTTCAGCACAGAAATCGCCTCACCTGGATTGATGGAAAACGAGAGGTAGAACTGAATGTCTTCAGCATATTGCTGACTCCTGAGCCCAAACCTCCCAATGACCTCTCCAAGCGGTTTCATGATGTTAAACAGTATGGGGGACAGTATCGAGTCCTGAGGAACCCCATGACATAAATGCCATGGGGCAGAGCAACTGTCCTCCAGCACCACCCTCTAGACACTGTCAGCCAGGAAGGAGCGGAACCACCATAAAGCAGTGCCCCCAACTCCCAACCCAGCCAGCCTATCCAGAAGGACATCATGGTTGATGGTGTTGAAAGCCGCTGAGAGGTCCAGGAGTATCAACAGGGTCACATTCTCCCTGTCTCTCTCCCGGCAAAAGTCATTGTACGGGGTGACCAAGGCAGTCTCTGTGCCAGAACCCGGCCTGAAACCCGATTGAAATGGATCCAGACCACAACCCAGCCACAACCCTCTCCAACACTTTGCTCAAATAAGGGAGGTTCACCACTGGTCGGTAGTTAACCACCAGCCTTGGGTCCAGGTTAGCCTTTTTAATGAGTGGTCAAATTACCACCTCTTTCTCAAAGAGGCGTTCACGGCCTCCTGGACCCAGATGCAAACCCCCCTGGCAGATCTTTCAATTAGCCAAGATGGGCAAGGATCGAGCAGAGTGGTGGTAGAACAGACAGATCCAAGCACCCTGTCCACATCCTCAGGTCTCAACAACTGAAACTTATCCATTAATATTTGACCTAAGCATGGCACACTGGACACATCCTCTGATTTTGCAGTAATGGTGGAGTCCAACCCACTGCGAATCAGAGTGATTTTTCACTCAGAATGAATGGCAAACTCACCACAGCGAGCTGATGAGCAGACCGGGACCTCCACCAGATTTACCGGTTGAAGAAGATCCCAGACCACCCGAAACAGCTCTGCTCGATGACATTCTGAGGAAGCAATACGACTGGAGAAATTTAAAAAAACTCTCAAGTCCTGCAAGGCTGAGGGAGTCCAGGCCAAAAACTCCCCCATCCCTGCATGGTACCTTCATTCCAAGCCAACCTGCCTCTTTTCAACCACCCCCCTCTCCTCCTCTTCCTTTCAACTGGCAATGCAAAGCTTGGCTGCTCAGTGAAACAGGCTAAACAATGAGCTAAATCAATCATACCAAAAATAATGCATGCCCTACCGCTGTGCCAAAAAGGTGTGTGACAGCTCTTAAAGGGGAAGGATGAATTCATCACTTGTGAAAATGGCCATTTTCTCCCCCTGATCCAAAATGTGCCCTCGGTGATCCATATACCAGTCTCGATGCTGGTGTGACACCCTCTTAGTTGCCTCACCCAGTTTTCCACTTTGGTGTCACCAGGGCTCACAGCCACAAGGACAAGAGGCTGTGATGTCATAATAAGACCTAATAACCTAGTAGGCAGTTGCTATTTATAGCCAACAAGATCAAAATAAGCCAGGCAGAGACTATTGAGAAACCCACTGTATCATCCAGAGCAGTGGGAGCCCTGTTTCGCCTGGGTTATTATTACACTTTTGCCTGATTGTGGCGGGGGCATCTGAAGTTCACCGAGGACACCTGTGGTTGTTTTCTCCCCATTTCCTTGCTAAAGCTGCAGACCTCGTCTTGGATAATGAAACCTTAATTTTACTCAGAGTTTCATGCATGTCTCCAGTGCCATAAAGCTGTCTGGATACATGTATATGAGACCATTTGTGCAAATAACTGCAATTAAGCCTGGCATTGCTGGAGTCCCCCCTCCATCCCTCCCCCCCCCCTTTTTTTTCCATTTCTATTCTTCATTTCTGCAAAACAAAAGGAAAAGGGGGGAAAAAAGTGAGTGGGAAATTAAAGAAGCCAGAGGTTAATGGGCTTTACTATTGACTGCAGCCAAAGCAACAATCCTGAGACCAGAGTAGTCCTTTTATTTTTAAAGCCAGTAACAAGAATTAAGCATCTTCCGCACGTCTGAGACTCCACATGGAAAATGATCTGTAGTCAAAAGGGGAAGCATCTGCATTTATAAACCTACAGGTGACAAGTTACCCTTCTGTTGCGGCTTCAATCATTGACAGACAAGCTCAAGTATTTCCCGTCCCCATTAACACAGCTGTGTCAGTCTTGCTGCCGCATCAGCCTTGTTCCATCAGACCCATCAACAGGCTCATCCTCTCTCTGGTGCTTGGATTTGTTTTAATTGCATGCCATAAATAGTCATCCCTCCCACCTCACCTTTCCTTCCCCACCCCCGAGGACATCAGGTAAAAGAAACTTTTTTGGAATGGCTTTGGCTAGCAGAGCCCTGGTAGATTTCACATTCCTCCTTCCCTTTCCAGTACTGTACTCTGTATTTTGCTTTGCCCTTTGGAATGCTACCTGCCTTCTAAATCACACTAACTCAGAGACACACCCAACGAGAGAGAGAGAGAGAGAGAGAGAGAGAGAGAGAGAGAGATGAGAACAGAAGACCACACAATGCCTTTACACAGGACTAAGCCTGTTCAGAACAGAAGCTCTCACTTTGCAGGTAATTTTTAAAAATTTATGTATTTATTATTATTTTTGCAGGCTGCAAAGTTAGACCCTCTTTTTAGACAGTATTGGAGAGCCAGGAGTTTTTGGTGCCAGGCTTCAAGGGGCTGGCTGAAGGTCTTCAGGAACTGCCAGGTTTCCAAGTGTGTCCAGGAAGGGAGAAAAATCCCAGGGTGAGGGGTGATGGAGGAAAAGAATGTTTGGGTCTACCATGTGTGCAGAACAACCTGACAAAAGGCAGAAAGGACTTTCTGTCTGTTGCAGGTTAGACAGACACCTCCCTTTCCATCAAAGACACTGCAAACCATAATTAAAAGCTGTCCCCACCACCAACATCTAACAAAAGCCAGGGTTTCAATTATATCCATTTGGCAGACATGCATTTTCTTTTTGCAAGATCTAAAATGCTGAATGTGTATCCAATCATCATTAAAAAGCAAGTGCCACCTGCAAAATAATTATGAAGTTGTCTTTCCTTCTAGTTTAATAATTGATGTTACAGTTACAGAAGGTGGATTTATCCCCTTGGACCATAACAACACTGTTGTGATCCATCACTTCTTCCTCAGCTCACCTGTTCTGGACTGCTGGCCCACATTCGAGAAGACCACAGAAGGAGCCTCCCTGAACAAGGCAAGGAGCAGGAACAAATTTGGGCATTTCTTGTACAACAAAGGCAGCGCTGGATGAGTGATGACCGTATGACTTTGACTATGGTCTACAAGTTTCCAGCCATCATAATGCGAAGGGTAGGATCAGATTGTTCTGCCCCTTCCGTACTAGAAAAGCAAGCTTAATGGGATTTCCTAGCCCTCTGAAGAAAGCTTTTAGGATGTGTGCATCAAGAGGGAGGCAACTGTCTCTTGCTTTCACTTGAAGAAGCTGCTTTTCTGTGTACAATGGCCATACTGGGTCCAACACCATGCTTCCAGGCACTTTCGCCAGGCCATCACCTCTGGTTTCAAGGTTCTCAGCTTGGACTAACTATTCTGAGCTGTTGCACAGGGCTAGAAGAGGCACA
This sequence comes from Pogona vitticeps, assembly GCF_051106095.1. Lineage (NCBI taxonomy): Eukaryota > Metazoa > Chordata > Lepidosauria > Squamata > Agamidae > Pogona > Pogona vitticeps. The sequence goes on from NC_135790.1 coordinate 22,870,084, forward strand.
TTTCTCTCCCCACGCTCCACCATGGCTACTTCGAAAAAAAGAAGTGTACAAGAGGCTTCGCTTCTGTGGCTTTCTCTTTATCCTCACAGGAATCATGTGAAGACAGGGTAGGCCTTGAAACAACACCTGTGATCTTTGTGATTAAGAGGGATTTGAAAACAGGTCTTACCAGGTTTAGCCTGATATGTATTCGCGAAGGCTTTCACGGCCGGGATCTAATGGGTGTTGTGGGTTTTTCAGGCTCTTTGGCCGTGTTCTGAAGGTTGTTCTTTCTGACGTTTCACCAGTCTCTGTGGCCGACATCTTCAGAGGACAGCACTCTGTGCTGTGGTGTAGTTGGCTTGGGAGAGTGCTGTCCTCTGAAGATGCCGGCCACAGAGACTGGCGAAACGTTAGGAAGAACAACCTTCAGAACACGGCCAAAGAGCCCGAAAAACCCACAACAACCTTTAGCCTGATACTTGAAATGCACCACACTGAGCAATGGGCATCACATTGACTATCATCACTAACTGTCTTCCCCTCTGCTATTTCTATCCATATGCACTCATTTCCAGTTTCTTCTGAATCCATTCAATACTCTCTTCTTCAGCTGCACCCCCAATCATTCTCTTTCCCCCTTCAGTCCTCTAAAGCAGTGGTCCCCAACCTTGGGTCTCCAGACATTCTTGGACTACAACTCCCAGAAGCCTTCACCACCACCTCTGCTGGCCAGGATTTCTAGGAGTTGAAGTCCAAAAACATCTGGAGGCCCAAGGTTGGGGACCACTAATCTAAGGTGTCCACAGAGTCTACTATCTTTCTTGTCTCCACTGGAATAGTGAAGCCAGGACTATCAGAGTCAAACCCCAAATTTTTCCATTCCTCTTCTGGAATCTAAGCAACTCAGCCAATAACAAAGAGAGATTCTGCTGCCCCAACTTTCTGTGACATCAGGGCAGTTCAGCCAATCACAGATGACCATGCCTTGCTTTACAGAGGCCCATCCTTTGTTTGCAAGTCCTGTCAGAGGAGAACAGTCCTCCGTTTGGAAGTATCCTCTTTGTCTGGTACACATCTGATTCAAAGAGGAGGAACCAAAATAAAGGAGAATGAGTGGGCCCCTGAAGCTGGTCATCCACAGTTAAGCACTTGAGTAGACATAGACAAAAATCACTGGGTTGTATTCTGATCCACTTCAGAAAATGCTTCTACTTAGAGTAATTGGATTTAAAACAATTGTCAGTTCCAACTAGAATATATCCAACTAAATCTGGATCTAGAAAATCAACGTAAATGTAATTCCCATTGATTCAAACTGTCTCCTCCAGTTCAGACGAGGATCTTCATTTAGATCATTATTTCTGCACTTACATCTATACAAAGAAATTAGCAGGTCCACATTTTAGCAAGATCAACATCTTTTCTTTTAGGGTAACGCACATCCTCTTATTTGGTGCTGTCTTTCACCATCTTACATATACAGATTCGACAAGAACACCATCACAAAATTCCCGTATCTATTACTACATAGATCACAAGGATTACTGAGATGATTAGAGATGGGAATGAATCAGAAAAAAATGTGATTTGTTTTGTTTCATGATTTGTCATATTCGTTGGGGGCACTGATTAATACAAATATGAATCAATGAATTTGGGATTTTTGAATGAATTTGCTGATTTTTTTTTTTAAAAATGTGCCCATTTCTAGATAATATATTTGAAAAAAAAATTGAATACATGAAGTGGATTCCATGATACTGCACCAATTCTGAGTGCTGGTTCTAACCTATAAAGCCCTGCTATTGGTTCAAGCTATCTCAAGGGCTTCATCCTCCTTTATGAGCCTGTTCAGGTTTTTAAATCATCAGGACAGGCTTTTCTCTTGGTCCCAACGCCCTTACAGGTGTGTCTGATGGGGACACAGGAGAGGGCCTTCTCTGCGCCAGACTTTGGAATTCCCTTCCATAGGAGGCCAAAATGGCCCATTCTTTGCTGTCCCTCTGCAAGCAGGTAAAGACCTTTCTCTTCAGGTAAGCTTTTCCTCAATGACTGGCTGCCTGAGTGAGGTTTTTAAATGGACTGATGTTCCTTGCTTCACTTAATGTGTTTTGATATTGTTTATGCATCTTACATGGCATTTGTTTTTATTATTTATATGCTCACAGGGGTTACCTTTAAATACTATATTTTAGTAATGTAAGCCACCTTGGGTCTTTTTTAAGGAGGAAAGTGGGTAGACTTGTTTGAAATAAATAAATAATTTTTTTAAATGTAATTATCGTTGTTGCTGTTGTTATCAGTCTACCACCTCAGAAGCTATTTTACATATACACAACAACCCCTCTAATGAAAATTATAGACCCCACAGCCTCCAGGAATGCCAAAATGTCAATTTGCATACTCATTTGACCACATCATTTGATCAGGTCCAAAGCCACCTACCTTTTCTTTGGGAAATCTATTTACACCGAGAAATGGGAACAGCTAGGTTGCAAAACTGGCTATTTTCCCAGCCAAAGAAATGCTGTTCAAGGATAGAGTGGGCCATGTTTCACAGATCATATAATTTATAGACAGAGAGGCTCCATTAAGACCACTGAGTGAATCCCCTTGCAAATGGAGGAGAGAGAATGCAGATATTAAAGCCTATTCTATTCCAGAGCCACGTTCTTAAGACTGCAGTGCATTAAAAGCAGTTTTTGAAAAGCAGCAAAGAGATGGCACAAATTCAGGTTCGATCTTAAAACTGATTCCATTCAGCTGCAAACAAAGGCATGCCTGTATGTTTACTCCAAGTGTGGATTTGCCCTCCAGTAGAGGACTTTTGTAGCAGGAAAAAAAAGGGGGGGGGTACACACCATGGCTCGTTCCCTGTAGACTAATAGAAGCAGCCTGCTACGTCTGCCTTTAATAACTTTGCAATCAGGTTTAAATTGCCATTGCAAAGGGTTTATAAAAGTTTGTGTTGCCTGCTAATTAAATCCATGCAAACGCTGGCTTGGCATTAATTTACTGTAAAATTAGCGCAAGGCAGTGGCGAGTTAGTTGTAAGGAATATGCCCCAGTCAATCTGCCAATGTGGAAAGCAAAGACGTTAGAAATACATCTCCTTTTCCTATCCCAAAGATTGGAAGCCGCTATTTCTCAGTAGCACAACATGCATGTAATGTTGCCTTTCAATTATTCAGCAACTGATCCGATAGATGGAAGATGGCAGATAATTAAAATCTAATTGAAATAAAATCATTTCCAGTCCCATCTCCTTTCATCACTTCCCAGAACTAAGGGGTTCCCTGATTCCTTCCTATGCTGACTGCCTTATCACAGTCTCATTTATTCCTCTGTTTTGTAAACAGATAACACACAATAATTCTCTCTACTGCTGAGGGGAGAACGTTACTGACTGCAAAGCTGCTACATTGAAACTAGTTTTGCATCCAGGAAAGCAGATGATGATGAGGATGGAGATCATGATGATTTCAATGTTGCAAATGACCTTGGAAATATATGCAGGGGGTTTTTTGGGGAGGGGAGGAGCTTGTTCCAGACTTGGATTTGGAATAAATTTGTAGAAACCCCTCCTTTTTTTGCTGGTGGTGAGTGTAGTAGAGACTCTAGTTCTGTATTTTTTTTAAAGCAAAAGATGTAGAAGATCAGAGCTTTTGAACAAGTTCTAAATAAAAAACTAAGCATTAGTAATTATGATGAAAGATGATAAAGAAAGAAAGAAGGTCATGGAGGAGACAAAAAGAGGTGGTTGCAGGATACGAAGAACAAAAGAAGGTAGATGAATTAGGGAGAAAGAAAGAAGGGGGACAGTTCTGTTTCTTGTATTCACGAAGGCTTTCACGGCTGGGATCTAATGGTCGTTGTGGGTTTTTCGGGCTCTTTGGCCGTGTTCTGAAGGTTGTTCTTCCTGGCGTTTCACCAGTCTCTGTGGCCGGCATCTTCAGAGGACTGGAGTAGGAACTCTGTCCATGCTCTGTTGCTGTTTGTTTGAGAATACACAGAGTTCCTACTCCAGTCCTTTGAAGATGCCGGCCACAGAGACTGGTGAAACACCAGGAAGAGCAACCTTCAGAACACGGCCAAAGAGCCCGAAAAACCCACAACAACCAATTCTGTTTCTACCTGCTCTGAAATAAAAAAATAAACACCTGAAAATGAGAATTGCCAAGCAAAAGAGAGAAATGAAAGAGGGGAGGGTGCCTCAACTTTGCCTTTATTAAAAACAAAAGCAGAGAGTGTAATGAGCCATTTGGAGAGTCTGGAGTCTGCCAGCACAAAGATGAAATGCCTGCGCCACTTGAAAGGTTTGTTGGCTGTTTTAATGGTAAGTGGAAGTCTGTTTTAAAGCCAATTAGTTATGGGACGGCACTACCAGTTTAATTCCACTTTCAAGGCCGTCCTATGGAACCCTGAGATTTGCCATTTGAGGAAGTCCATAGAATTCTCCCGTCGAGAGTTCCAGGGAGCCATGCCAGTTAAAGTAGAAACAAACTGGCACACCTGTGCAGCAAGCTGTGGATTCACATGGGGACATGGAAGACTCACCCATCTTTAGCTTTCTTCAGCATTCGTCATGTGTTTCTCCTAAAGATGTTCATATGAAGCCATCTCATGCTAAGTCAGTCTATTAGCCCTCCTCTGTCTGTCACTATTGTTTACACAAAATGGCTGCAGGTCTTGAGGGCTTGGGCTTGTCCGAGTCTTCCTGAGCCCTATTAGGAGATGCTAGAGATTAGAACGGGACCTTTCTACCAGAAAAGCATGTGTTTTCTCACTAAACTATGACCCTGCCTGACTTTCCACATTGGCTTCGAATTTCTCATGAGGCAAAGTCAAACAATGTTATCATAGCCTAGCCTTTGAACACGACCAGGGGAATGATTCAGAAACAGGGCTAATTGGAAGTCTTAGGGAAATCTGGCATCTTGTGGCATGAAGTATAGAAAGCGTGAGGCAGAGACTTGGCATCAATCAGAAACTGTTGGGTTCACCCCAACTGGCAAAGATGGCTCTGTACCTGCTGAAAGGACTTTGCATGTATCTATGGAGATGTAGGAAGGACAGATCCTGAAGCTGAGGCTCCAATACTTTGGCCATCTCATGAGAAGACAAGACTCCCTGGAAAAGACCCTGATGCTGGGAAAGTGTGAAGGTAAGAGGAGAAGGGGACGGCCAAGGACGAGATGGTTGGACAGTGTCATCGAAGCAACCAGCACAAATTTGACTCAACTCTGGGAGGCAGTGGAAGACAGGAGGGCCTGGCGTGCTCTGGTCCATGGGGTCATGAAGAGTCGGACATGACTCAACAACTAAACAACAACAACAACAAATGGAGATGTAGGTGACATCTTAGGGATAAGCACACCTATTCTCCCCCTACAACAAGAAATATCTTTTAACTTTGTGAGAATACTTTGAAGCTGATCTTGAAACTTCTCAGAAGATTGCGTATGAGGAAGAATCTCTACATCTACTTTACTGCTGGCAAGTAGCAAGGAAAGGAGCTTTCTTTAGAGACAAGGAGGCGTTTGAGGTGCCTTGCCAGAGAGATCTAGTAGGTCCAGAACACACGTCCAAACTAGGCCAGATTTCCAAAGAAAGGTCTATGGAGGAATCTATACAAAGGATGCAAAAGGCTGAGAGTAAAATATTTCTCCCTGTGTGCCTTTATAGTGTATAACAACACTGAACGTGTGCCCAGCTATATCATCCATGAGTAAGAAGTAAAGGACAGGAAACAGAAGAACTGGAATAGAAAGATAATGGAAGAGAGCATTCATCTGGGTGCACCAAATTAAAAAAATACATGGGCACACAGCTCGCAAGCCAGTTACTGATATGAAAGTATTTCAGACACTCATACTTGAGACTGCATTAATTCTAGCAGTGCTTGTAGATCTTGTCATGGCAATAGAGCTCTTGACACTGAAATTGGGAGACAGGAGAAGAAGAGAGAGGGAATGTGAATAGAGCATATAAGAAGGGGCAAGTGGGAGAGAAGAATGAAAAGAGAAGAACCACAAGATGGAACGGCAAACATCTAGTCCTCACAACAGTATACGGCCAAATAGTTCAGTGCAGATCTGGAGCTGGGACAATTGGAGAATTCTAGCTTTGAGAATCAGGAAATGACAGCTTCACCGGAATACTAGGCAATGTCTACTGTTTCACATATAGCATTATATTTTTATACAATCTTTAAATTCCCTTTATCTGCCAGAGCAAAGCTTGGTGGTACGTGCTTTTCTACAACACGATCAGTTTCTCTTCTGTGGATTTCATACAATCCTAGAATAATGGAGCTGGAAGGGGCCTATAGGGCCACCGAGTCCAATCCCCTGCTCAATGCAGAAATCCAAACCAAAGCAGATCTGACAGATGGTTGTCCAATTTTCTCTTCAATGCCTCCAGCGCTGGAATGCTCACCGCTTTCTGAGATACTCCTGGACTATTTGTTTATGAACTTCAAGCTGCAATCCTGTCCCCTCTTACTTGTACTTCACATTTGCCTGGAGGGTCCGGATTGACTTTTGGGGAAATACTGAGTGAAAGTAAGAACTGTGCTTTTAGAATGTTCTTTTTAAGAAACTCCCACCCCTACTCCTTTTTTCTTGTTTAAGATCTCCTGCCGTAGGACCTTACTTATCATTGCCCTCCGTTTATTAAAATTTGCTTTCCTAAAATGCAGCGTACTTATGTGGCTACACAGAGATTTCCAAATTACGAGTTTAAATACTGTAGTTCCAAAACAGAAGCAAAAGAAGTGCAATTGAAAGGACAAGACAAAATAAGACTGGACACAAGTAACACTGAGTATTGAGTCTGGGCCTTTCTCTCCGGGGCAATTATGTTTCTTTGGTTTCCTTGCTCATGAAGCTTCTTTGAGTAGAACTGAGCAACATACTGTATACTGGGCAAAATATAGGGATGTGCACCAGTTTGGGCTAAAATCCAAATGACTAGCTGAACTGGCCTGATTTTAACCTATTTGCTCAGGCTGAGATAGAGCTGCCAGATTTGCTTCTCTTTGAGATGCAGAACACAAATCTAATTGGATAGAGAATTAATTACTTTACATTGCATTGAGAGATGCATTCTAGCCCCTCAGCAAGGAAATTCATTTTAATAGGCCACCCAGAATCAGGCTGGAGGCTGAGATGTTGTTCCTTTGCTGTGATATACGTAAGAGCAAGGGACTACTTTTGTCCAGAAGGAATAAAAAATGGCCACAAGATAATAATTAAATCTGTCCTGACTTGAACTCTTGGAACATTCAGGATTCTGTTTTTTTTTAATCGTGTCTATTAAAGAAATAACAAGTACAGTGCCATCTTAAATGAGAAAACCAACTTTGTCCTCTCTTCTGGTGGATCTTGGCTGTCAAAGGGTGAGACTCTGGGTGGATGAAGCACCATTAGCACCTGTAACTCAGGATAAGCCAGCTGCTGTCAACATTTGGAACTAGGGTCTAGCTTCATGAGTAGCATCCTAAACTCTCGATGCTGAAGCCTCACAGTGCCCGGAGTAGCCAAAACTTTATCAACGTTGTGAGGTAGGAGGAGGACTAATTCCCCCACTCCAGTCGTTGTCTCATCTTGCCTCATCTCCCTGCTTTGCCAAACCAAACCAATCATCAGCAGGACAATTCTATATAGAATTTGCACTTTGGGAGGATAGCATTTTTTTACATGGAGAGTGGGCAGGCGGTCTTGCACAGTAGGCAGAAGAAGTTAAGATCTGTGCTGCTGCCTGCATGTGTTTGAAGCAGAAAGTGTGAGAGGGGTGGTAAAGTGAGGTGTGGAGAAGGGGCTAGGAAAGGATGGAGCAAGTCAACTCCAGGCAGCAGTGGTGGGGAGCAGCGACATTTCCTGCTGCTGGGATCCAGTCAGCTGAGACAGCTGCTTCGGTCTCCCTAATTTTGGGCCTGCGCCTCACAGTGCTCTTCAGGCACAGAAGGGGCCTTTGAGTGACAAGGCAGATTTAAGCATCCAGACTGGTCAGTCTTGGTATAAATGTCCTCATATCTCATTTGATCTGCTTCAGGTTCCATCTCCAACCAGTCATTCTAACTGATAAGCCATCTTCAAAGATCCAAAGCCCTATGGAATAGGGTGCAAACATGCTTTGATTTGCCATTCCAGAGGGTGGTACTGATGGATTCAAATACAAGAAAGGCAATTTTGACTACCAGTAGTAAAATCTTCCTAAAAGAAGCTACTTGATAGGGATTGACTATCTTGGAAAGTGGTGAACTCTTCTTCCTTAGAATTTTTAAAGAGCCATTGAATAGCCATCTGATAAAGTAAAGTGTGCTGCTTATATACTGCCCCATAGCACTTCAAGCACTCTGGGCAGTTTACAAATTAATTATGCAGGCTACACATTTCCCCACCCCACCCCCAGCAAGCTGAGTACTCATTTTACTGACCTTGGAAGAATAGAAGGCTGAGTCAACCTTGAGCCGGCTACCTGGGATTGGACACCAGGTCGTGAGCAGTTTTGGCTGCAGTACAGCCACTGCACCACGAGGCTCTGAGAACTATGCTTTAGCTGCAGATTTCCTGCAGGAGATTCCCTCTGCACATGAAGATATGTTACAGCTGTACACTTCTATGATGATTCTACAGTTCTATGAAGTTGTTCTTTCTGTTTTCTATGAAAGAAAGAAAGAAAGAAAGAAAGAAAGAAAGAAAGAAAGAAAGAAAGAAAGAAAGAAAGAAAGAAAGAAAGAAAGAAAGAAAGAAAGAAAGAAAGAAAGAAAGAAAGAAAGAAAGAAATGCTCCCAAACATGCAAAATGTTGTTGGCAGACATCTGACCTCATTCTCATTGTGTTTACAACTCGTTGGTCTCATTCCTGCTGCCTAATCAACCCCAGCCAGGGTTACACTTAAACTCATGATCTAACTGGGAAAGGGAAATTGATCTCATTCACACATTAAATGCCATATCAGCACTCACCATGTTGAATTAGTGCCGGTAGATTTCTCCGACTGGGACATGTTTGAAATTGCAGCTGGGTTCGAAGAATCAATTAGGGCCCAGTGTGTGAGTGAGTTAAACAACAATTTGCAATACTGCAGCGACTCCACGCTAGGGCAAAGAAGGCCTCTTTTATATTTTCATTTAGATTCAAAACCATTCAAGTGTGTGCTCTGGTATAATTCAAGCCAGTGAATGTAAGAGTGAAGTATCGGCAAGGCGCAATTTGCATTGTTCCTTTCGTTGGGTAGCATAAGCAGCTAAGGAGTGGTTTCATTGCTGGTATAAATGAACAAGGTCCCACTAGAGCTGCCACCAGTCCCTGTAAGACTGAATTCCATGCAGTTCAACTCTGTATTGTATGAAGAAATCCTTATCTGTTCTACCACTCATCTTGTGTACGACCTAAGACTCTGGTCGATCCTATGAGAGACAAACGAAAGTGTCTTTTTATCCATTTTCTCTCCGCCATGCATCGTTTAGATTTCTGTCATGTCTCCTATAACTCAACTTTTTCTCTGAAGCTAAACAGCATCAAGCGTTGGAGTCGTTCTCCATAAAGGACTTGCTGGATCATGTGGACTGCCCTTTTCTTTACTCCCAAGATCCTCCCCCAGCCACCTTGTGAGAACCACTGCTTCAAGAATGAAGGATGGGTCATTTAAGCCCAATCGGGTTCTTCCACTGAGGGCACAGATACGGACGTCAGCTAGGCTGAATTTGCCCAGAGCAACCTCTGCTTCAGACATGGCTCACCACATTTTCATTCAACGCATGATCAGTTGAATGACTACCTTTGCCCCCTCCATTACAGCTTTTGTTCTATGGAAAGGACAAGGAATTTATGGGTATGGTTCACATCCCTGGCATGCAGGCACCCCAGAAATTCATTCTAATTCAGGTGTTACGTATTTTGTTTCTATTCGATACCTGAGACATAGAATTTCCAGTATTATTTTCTTTTAAGTAGAAATGGTGGGTAAAAATATTTTAAATTAATTTATATGAATAAATACATTGCAAGCTGTAATATTGTTATTCTCTTTTTTTTCTGCTATCATCAATAACATCATCATCACTGTCACCCACCTCAGGGACTATATTTGTCTCACATATCATATTAGTGAATTATACACAATGGCATATTTTCCAGTTTTTTGGTTCAGTTATAACCTGTCTGTCAAAGGAGCTTGTCTGTGGAAGAAGCAAAAACATAGGACAGGGGACACATGCTCTCTCTCTCTCTCTCTCTCTCTCTCTCTCTCTCTCTCTCTCTCTCTCTCTCTCTCTCACTCTCACTCACTCACTCACTCACTCACTCTCTCTCTCTCTCTCTCTCTCTCTCTCTCACACACACACACACACACACACACACACACACACACACACACACACACACACACACACACACACACACACACACACACTCTTATTTGGCACCTCCTTTGCTGCTTCTCAGGATCTGCTGAAAACACTATGGTTTTATGGGTGATTTAATGTGGTTTCATTGTATTCTGTTTGTTCTGAATTTAATCTATTTCCCCCCAATTTTAATTTATTTGAGATTATGTGTTTGTTTTGTTTACTACCTGCTGTTTTATTGTTGGTTTTAATGCTGTCGCAAGGTTCTTAGGAAACTACTCTTGAGAAACAGTTGCATAAATAAATATTTCAGAAATAAAAATAAGGCAACCCAACACTGTCGCCATTTAGCGAAGACAACTTCCTTTGAAGAATCCAGTTTCATGTCTCCATTCCTAAACGTCTCTGAGCCCAAACTATAGAGTAAATTCCCATGTGCAACTGACTAAGTAATGGAGTTACTTGTGTGAAGTAACACCGCAGAAACCTGTGCTACAGGGTCAGAAGACCAAGCAGTCGTAAGATTGAATCCACGCGACGGAGTGAGCGCCCGTCGCTTGTCCCAGCTCCCGCCAACCTAGCGGTTCGAAAGCATGCAAATGCAAGTAGATAAATAGGTACCACCTCGGTGGGAAGGTAACAGCGTTCCGTGTCTAAGTCGCACTGGCCATGTGACCACGGAAGATTGTCTTCGGACAAAACGCTGGCTCTATGGCTTGGAAACGGGGAATGGCACCGCCCCCTAGAGTCGAACACGACTGGACAAAAATTGTCAAGGGGAACCTTTACCTTTACCTCTTTGCCTCTCTCAGAGTGGCCGTTCGTAAGAGACCAGTCTGAGTGGATCGGGTAGTGTGGGCTGATATTCTTCAGGGCAGGGGCTCTGACAGATAACGGGTTCCTTTGCAGGCTGCTATCAACACCTTGGATCTGGTATGGGGGGCCCCAATCATGATGGAAGAGCCCAACCATTTAAGTCTTCAAAAACGTCATCATTACGTATTTGGGAATTTACTGAAAAATCAGTTGGCGCCTCGTGCTGCTTTATTCAAATGGGTACAATCCATTAACGCACTGGTTCTTAACCTTTCTTACTCAGATGTTTTTTGGACTCCAACTCCCAGAAGCCTTCACCATCAGCTGTGCTGGCTGGGGTTTCTAGGAGTTGCAGTTCAAAAACACCTGAGTAACAAAGGTTAAGAACCACTGCATTAACACATGAAGCTACCTGCTTGCTTCCAGGCTGATTTATTCTGGGACAAATGATATTTTCCGAAGCTGTTCGGAGCAAAAGCAGCACCTCAGTGTTGTGTGTGTGTATGTGTGTGTGCGTGTGCGCGCGCGCATGTGAATGCATGCAATACAAGAGGCTTTGTATCTTTTATTTTATAGCCTCTTTATTCTCCATTCAAGCTACAGAGCTGGTCACCTTCAAAAATCAGCAGAACAGAACCCTTAAGAAAGTCATTCTTGATAGACCCAGAATCAGGAAATGGGGCTCCGGAAAGGTTAGTCGAGGGGTGGGCAGGCAGAAAAAGCACTTGCTAATACTCTTTACACCTCTATTGCTGCAATAAAAACAAGATTGAATTGCAGAAAGTGGCTGCAGGTCTTGTTTCTATATGTTTCAACGTTGTGCTCCACCAGGTCGGAATATTGTTAGCAATTCTGCCAGCCAAGGAGACGAGGCTGAGCCGGGTAAAACATGTGTTAAATTTCTTCCTTGCACTCATCTTTTAGATCGGATGGAGACATTTGGTTATAAAAGTAAGGGAGTTATTTGCATTATGGGATTCCCAAATCTTCTTGCTCTCTCCCCCCCTCTCCCCAACATTAAAGAGCATTATGCAAATCATCTCGGAGGGAGGCTTTCTGCAAAATGTTTCAGCTGAAGGAACAACTTTAATCTCAAACCTGGCTACTTTTCCAATTACGGCCTTGTGTAGTTTCTTGCCACCCTGTGCTTTGTAAGGGGAATCTGGACCAGAACAGTCTCTTTGAGGGGTTTCTGAGTCATTGTGTTAGATAGAACGGATAGAAGTGACCCCATTCAATTTTCCACCTGCATGCATAGGCTAATGCAGCCCTTTGAGAGTAGAGAAAAAGGTTAAATAAAAACCTTTAACACACGGCATGAATTTCCAACAGCAAATCCTACCAGCAGTCATGCTTTGGAAGTATATGTGGGAAATTTTTCAAAGATGTAGTTATCCATTGCTTCTCTAATACTTATGATTCCTCTCATTAGTATGTGTTCCTATGATGATGCAGAGTAGACAAGGCTCAGACACTTTTGGATCCATGCATGGGGCCAGCCCTGCCGTGAAGCGAGCGAAGCAATCTGACTGAAAGAGAACCGTAAGTATGGGACACAGGGATGATCCAAGACTTTTTGCAAAAGCCAAAACGGCACCTGCCTCCATTGCATATGAAACAGCAAACTGGGCCAGGAACTTGATCCTGTCTCTGTGTTGGCAATGGAGAAGCATCCTCTTCCAGCCACGGCAAACCATATGGGCACATGGCACTGTTCTCCAAAAGCGTGCTGCTGCCCCCCCCCTGCATCTGTGGCCTAAGGCAGCTGCTCTACCTAATGGCAGTGCCAGCCCTGTTGGGGCAAATAAATGGAGGAAATGATGTCCCTAAATGTCAAAAAAGTATCCACCTTGGGGACGTGATGGGGCCTCACTTGGGCTTTGTTTCAAGACACAGAAGATTTTCAGAGGGCACTGTACATGGCTCAGACAGAACAGCAGAAGAGCCAAAGAACTGGCATGAACATTTGTAGAAGCTTCTCAAATGCAGCCTGGGGAAATTCTGGATACTAGAGTTCCATATTTGGCCCATTGAAGACATACCATTAGATATACCGCCTTGTCTGACTTTGGGGGAGGGTGTGGATAGCGGTAGGAGGATTTTTATGAATTTTAAAAGTCAGATCCAAAGCTCCAGTGTCACTGTTGAGGGCCTACCCTATTAAACCTGACAGAGTGAGGGCAACAAGAAATTGCCCTTGTTTTCTTCCATGTTCTCTTGTTGTGTTGGTACCCAAACAGTGCTGGCCCTAGAAACAGTGTCCCCAAATGCTTCACAAACTTGGTTGACTCATAAAGGAAGCAAAAGTCGTTTGCAATTGTCATGTGGGGAGCGGCGCAGGTGTCAATCCGTATGTTAATATCTCTCAACCAACCCACCTTCTCTGGCCGCTGCGTGACAAAAACATCACTCAGCTTCTAAATTGCAAAGGCTTCCACATTATATATGTTCTTCCTGTTCTTTATAATGTATTTCATATTCTAAATTTATTGGTGCCATTTTGGCCTACGTAACATTAAGACAAATTTCAGAAAAGATATGTCATCTATTATCTAATAACAGATTTTCATGTGGACTCTCTACTCCTTAAGAACTGAAACATTCATGCAATAATTGCTTCAGGATCAGAAATTAAGGGCCACAGTGATTGTTCGCACTGGCAAACTCACTGATATATCTGGCCATTTATAGTTATTAGATTTCTGTTTAAATGTTTCTGTAAACAGATAGATAGATAGATAGATAGATAGATAGATAGATAGATAGATAGATAGATAGATAGATAGATAGATAGATAGATAGATAGATAGATAGATAGATAGATAGATAGATAGATAGATAGATAGATAGATAGATAGAGGCAGGAAGGCAGGCAGGCAGGCAGGCAGGTAGGTAGAATATTTTATAATCTCTGTTGGTATCTTTCTGGGATTAACATTTATTTCTTGGAAAGCTGCAGCAGTCTTGACACAAATAACAGTTTATGGTACAGTAATACACAAGCCAACTGAAAAGGGGGATATAGAAGTTATAAATGAATAAAATCTTTGCTTATCTATATGGACTATCTACACTTCTAGCCTGAGATACTACCCAAACTTACATGTGCATATGTGCTCAATGCACATGATGCACATACAGAGATTCATTTTATGACTAAGCTCACTGTTTTCCTTAAGATTTAGCTGAGTGTCTCTTGGGGAGACAAATCTCCCAGCAAAAGGAGAGCTGCATTAAATGTGACTTCATACAAAATCCGATAAGGAGTAAATTACACATTTGTAAATATCAAATGCAGTTCGTTTTTGGAAAGGCTCAGCTTCTTTGTTGCTGATGTTTCTGCCTTCTTTTAATACTATTTTTAAAGCTTTGTCAACACTACATATGATTCTCTCCCCCTCCCTCTCTACTTCTGGAAATTTTGTATGAGAAACAGTTTATTTTAACCTATTTAATGGGGATAAAACTTTTCTTCCCCCATTAAAACACACCATGTCCGTACAAATGATTCAGAGGATTAAGAAAACCCTGAAGCTAAATCTCTTTTGGAGTTTATGGAAGAAAACTGTATCTCCCTGAAGATCAAGATAATTTGTATGCAGAAAGGGAAAAAAACTAAGTGGCTAGATCCAAACTTAAGCTTGAGCAATGGGGTTGGTTGACGCACTCATCCCTGTTTCTTTCTCCCCATTATAGGCTCTCAGTGTCCAGAAAATCCTACGTAGAGCCCATCTCTGAAATATGGCAGGAAGCACCTTCTGTGAGTAGAACCCTTCTTTCTCCAGATCCATTCCACCAACGATAATAGAGACAAGTCTACCATTCATTCATTATTATTTATTAGTTACATTTGCATCCCACTTTCCTCAAGGGATGTGGTGGTGCTGTGGGCTAAACCACAGAAGCCTGTGCTGCAGGGTCAGAAGACCAAGCAGTCGTAAGATCGAATCCACGCGACAGAGTGAGCGCCCGTCACTTGTCCCAGCTCCCGCCAACCTAGCGGTTCGAAAGCATGCAAATGCAAGTAGATAAAATGGGACCACCTCGGTGGGAAGGTAACAGCATTCCGTGTCTAAGTCGCACTGGCCATGTGACCACGGAAGATTGTCTTCGGACAAAACGCTGGCTCTATGGCTTGGAAACGGGGATGAGCACCTCCCTCTAGAGTCGAACACGACTGGACAAAAACTGTCAAGGGGAACCTTTACCTTAACCTTAACCTTAACCTTTACCTTTACCTTCCTCAACTGATAGCAAGCCCTAAGGATGGCTCTCCTTCTCTCCACTGCATCCTCAGAATCACACTGTGAGACAGGTCAGGTTAAGAAAAGGTCAGGTTAAGAAAGGAAGACTGGCGGTCCCAAGTCAACCAGTGAGTTCCATGGCTCGGTGATGCACGAGATCTCAAGTCCTATTCCAACACTCTAAGGATTACTGCACAGTGGATCCCTGTAGCTTACTGTCTCATCCAAGGGTCTCCTGCTTCAAGAATTTTTGCCCTTCCTTCCTTTTTCACCTGAAAATACATTCCTTTTCACCTAGAAATGCATTCCAGGATAGATGGATATCACGCAATGTCATTACTTCGACTTTCTTCAAATCTTTCAAAGGTCTTTTTCCTAACCTGCTGCATAAAAGCTCTTTCATAACTGAATGATCACCGGAGGAGGAGGAGAAAAGAGATAAGCCCTGAAGTTAATTCTCACTTATTTTGAGCCTTCCAAGGGTTTTCTGGGTGTAAAGTACTCAGAAGTGGTTTGCCAGTCCCTACTTCTGATGGTGTTCTAGGATTTTGCAGCAGGCCCAAGGTTTAACAGACTGGTTTGTCTCTTGAGAGACACATTGGGGAAATCAAATTCTGACCCTAACTGTGTAAGCAGGTCCTCCAACCCCTGAGAGTTTCAGCCAGCTAACTCAATGCAATTAAATTATGTTTTTTCACTGCAATACAAATGTATTGTTCCTGCACTCACTCTTGCTTCTGTTTCATGTCCTTCTTTTGTTTACTTGTATACATTTTGAGCCATTCATATGTGCAAAACATACATGTTTTATGCACATTTTATTTGTCTGGGAAAAAAAACACTCTAAGCTGTACAGATAGGCAGATTCTGAAGGAATGATGCATTTTCCCTTGCAAGAAATCTAAAGAACCATAAAACAGATAATTTCCTCCAGAATCTTGACTCCAACAACAACAACAAAAAATCTATTCCTATGTACAGATAAGAAGGAATGGGACTTGTGCTGAACGTTGCAACCTTTCCACCAAAAGAACATCACTATAGACTGCACCCTAAAGGGTCTAATCTTTTCTCTTGCATTTTCTAAATCTTTATAGATTTTTTTTAAGAGTCAGTTTGTTTAGGTCTCAGTAATTTCTAAGCCTTTATTTCTTCAAAGGGAATCAATCTTTCTTTATTCCAAAGTTGCTTTGTTAATGAATAAACAAAAAACCCCTAATAAAGGGTTTTGTAGATTCAAAAGTGCTGAGATTTGTCTGCAGAGCTAGTTACGTCCCCAGCAAATCCATTCTTCATATAGAATTAAGACAGAGTGTTTTCTCTCCCACTTAAAGCATTTCTTTTAAACTCAGTAATTACTAAGACTATTTCATATTATCATAAGCCCTGGTATTTTTCAGGATGAAAAATGTTGTTTGCTTTCTTCACGCCTATGGTTGTAACCATAAAGATATCGCAGAGATGGTTCTGTTCACACATGTTCCTTGGCCACTTGAAGGCTGGAGAATCAAGTGAGAACTTGCACAAATCTGCCAGACAGACTTTTCATAAGGCCTCGCTTTGCCTTAGACATGTTTTTACAAAGGGTCAGTTCACAAGCTGAACCTGCTTCACAAATGACAGCAGTTGCAAGAACAGGCAAGCCGTGGGAGGTCAATTCTCACATTCAAAAAAAAAGGCATCCAGTGTTCCAGAGTTCTTAATGGCATCCTTGGAACGGTTTAGCAAACAATTTAGCAAAGTTTTGTCTGTGGGACATATTTGTTCTCTCTGCAAACCCACTTCAATTCTTTCTCCAAACACTACGGAATGAGAGTAAGCAAAGAGGCAATCATCTGCAGTAGCATCGCCCAAAGTGAGAGTGCATCATCAGGAAGGAAAGGCAAGACAGAATTGCTCACCAAGTGCTTAAGAGGGAAGCAGCTGGACTATAGACCAAGAAACAAACCACAGATGTTCTTTGTTCCCTCATGAAATTGCTATTTTAGCTCCTAGGAGGAATGTACAAAGGCCCACCTGAGAAATTTTCCTCCTCCAGAAACTCAAGATTTGTCTTCCCTCAGAATTCCTTGGTGGAAACGGAAGTCCATGGATCACTATTCCGTACGCTTCACATATTCAATGTCTCTGGTTCAAGCCCCTTCAACTTCCAGCAATGATTGGGAAAGACTCACCTCTGGCATCTTAAACATCTGTTGTTATTCGCAGCAGACAGTTCAGAGTTAGATGGACAAACTGTCTGATATTTCCACTTGCTGTGCTCCCATTTTTTTAGAGGATATAACTCAAACTTTTTGCTTTTTCTTAAAAGAAATGAACCTTGAACCAGCTACCTGGGATTAGAACCTGGGGCCGTGAGAAGAGTTCTGGCTGCAGGCCACAGTTTAACCACTGCACCATGAGGGTCTGTTAAAGCCGGTAAAACCAAATGGCAAGGTATATATATATAGATCACTTGTCCTACAAAGAGGGACGTGGTGGCGCTGAGGGACGTGGTGGCGCTGAGGGACGTGGTGGTGCTGTGGGCTAAACCGCAGAAGCCTGTGCTGCAGGGTCAGAAGACCAAGCAGTCGTAAGATCGAATCCACGCGACGGAGTGAGCGCCCGTTGCTTGTCCCAGCTCCCGCCAACCTAGCGGTTCGAAAGCATGCAAATGCGAGTAGATAAATAGGTACCATCTCGGTGGGAAGGTAAACAGCGTTCCGTGTCTAAATCACACTGGCCATGTGACCACGGAAAGATTGTCTTCGGACAAAATGCTGGCTCTATGGCTTGAAGAGCGGGATGAGCGCTGCCCCCTAAAGTCGGACACGACTGAACAAAAATTGTCAAGGGGAACCTTTACCTTTTTACTGTCCTACAAAAAAATTATTTTGCTAGTTCCTTTCAAATATTTCTCATTCTTGATGGTCTGTGACCATAATAAAGAATGATGATGATATTTCTCTCTTTTTTTGATGGTTCACTATGAATTGATGATTAGGACTCCCCCCAATGCGGAGAAATATTTCTATACTTCTTCAAACTTTTCAATTGAGCCAACCTTCTTGATGCCTCCCTCTTGTGCGGAGGTGGTGCTATGCCTAAACACACACACACACACACACACACACACAGAGAGAGAGAGAGAGAGAGAGAGAGAGAGAGAGAGAGAGAGAGTCAAATATCCATGTGCATGGACAGGAAAGTAAATCTCTCCTTGCATGCTGAGATCACATCACACTTTGCCTCCATGCAAATCAGGTTCACAGGCATAGTGACACAAATATATATAAATGGGGAAGTTTTATTTCTCAGCTATTTGACAGAGTATTGGGTGCTGGGTTACACTAGGAAGGACATGGGATTGTAAGAAGCATAGGATCAGAAGCATGGCGTTCAGCAGCATCTGCCAGGCCATAGATTTAAGTGCTCTATTCTAGACACACATTCTGGCTCATCCCTGTCCTTGGGTATAAACTTGGAAAAGAGATGGGCACACACCTGAAAAAATGGTGGGAATGGTGGCAGTGGTGGAGGAAGCAGCAGGACCAGGTAAGGAGATGAGGGGGCAGTGGGAAGGGGCCGGGCAGGCGGGCATCTGTTTTGCCAAAGTTCAGCACTTTGTCTTGTTTCAGCAAAATGTGTTGCATGAACTGAACCGTATACAAGCCTGGTTTGTGGTTATTTTTTTCCAGTTCGTAGTTTGGTTCGTGACCATCTGTAATTAGAAACCTCAGAGTTCATAAAGTGTTTTATTTATTTTATTTATTTATTTTATTAATATCCCGCCTGTCTGGTCAAGCGAGGACCACTCTAGGCGGCTGAGTCAATGTCTGGTCTAGCTAGGCAAGTATTACCAACTCAAACCAGCAACAACTGCCCTTGAGGACAGTATTCTTTCCTCCCAGGCAATGCCCCTCCAGGGGGCCATTTTGAAGGAGGGGTAGAAGTCATCTACGAGAGGTCAGGCCTTCTGCACAGGGGCATGGAGCTGTGCCTGGCTCCCTAACATTTAGAAGGCATCTCAGCACTTTGCTTTTTGGAAAGGCCTTCCATTGTGATGCTTCCTGATTTCATGCCTCTTGTCCCACCTGTTATCAGGATAATATGCCTCTTGGTGTTATCTGTGTTTTTTTAACTGATTGTTTATTATTATTATTATTGTTTTATATTGTTTTCCTTTTTTGTGTTGTGAACCACCCAGAATAATGCATTGCACTAATGGGGCAGTATGTATAAATAGGTCAGTTGGTTGGTGGGTCGGTCGGTGGGTCGGTCGGAACGATGGACGGACTCTTTGGAGATCCCTGGAATTCCCTGGTGGACTCCATTTAAGTGTTATTCACATGTGACAATGCTTAGCTTCCAAAAATCAGACAAGAATCAGGCAGGAATGTACTTAGTGTGATGTAGTGGTATGTGCTCCAGAATCAGCAAGGTGCTGAGTTGGGAAGTGGGGCAGCAGGAAATTTGTATCTTCAACAGAAATCAATATGTCCTTCGAGGGCTTACCGTAGCCTGCTGCTCTACAGAGAAGTGGCACAAATACAAGTAATATCTTCAGAATATTCTGTTCTTAAGAACTCTCCAGTCAGTAGTGATTAGGGTAACTTTTATTGTTAACACAAAAGCTCAATATAATACTCTGCCTTTCCCGCTTCAATGCCTTAGGACACAGCTGTTCATTTTTCAGACCGCCAGTCTCAGCTGGTCACAAGCAGATTGCATTTTGCTGGGGCCACCAGTTTCTAACCCGGAGAGGACTACTATACTTGTAGTTGCCGCAGTCTACTAGGGAGAACTCTAGAAAGTACTACTTTTGCTCCTACAGGACGGACGTTGTGTATCTTCTAAACTTTTTCTTCCATTCAAGCACAGTGAAGTTTGGGTTTTCTGAGTGTTCTGTGCATGCACACAGAGCCACAACTTTTTAGTGGAGCAAAGAACAGCAATGTGCTCCACTGCCAGGGCTGCGATAAATAGCCATAACACAAACAACACTTGCAGGAAGGAAAGAGAGACAGAAAGATTTGCAGGCAGAGTAGCTACAGGCTGGCCAAGAACGTGAGCAGGGATGTTATAATCCCAAACCCTATTCAACCATCATCTCAGTGAGCTTGCTTTGCAAGTATTCAGTCAACCTCAGAGACCCAGTCATTATCACTGGGAATAATAACATATGGGCACTTAAAACATTTTTAGGCATAGCAAGAACCAATCAAAGGCCAGGCATTCTTCAGCCTAGTCAGCTTCCTTCCATGGCTGAGCCATGCTCTTACTAGAAGCCCACCTCACTCTGGAATGGTAGAACGAGGAGCTGCTGCTCCTCACCACTAGGATGACGACAAGCTGTAAACACTTGATTCAACAACTATTCTCCCACCTTTCTTTGATTGATTCCCTTTCTCTTTAAGACCTCCTTTCATTCCCCCCTAAGATCTTTAGTAGCTAATCTAGAAGCTTGGTCTCTGTGCCTAATTTACAAACAATGCCTAGCAATTTGGGGGTGTAAAAATAACCTGGATCATTATAATTGGTGATAGAACCAGGTTTAATCTAGGACCTCCCTCCTTTTCCAAAGCAGAATGTAGCCAGGAGTTGCCATTCACAACTTTTCACAGGACTTTGAAACTGCTGACACAGTGTTGTCTTGAGATATTGTCAGAAACTTAAAATAGTGGCCCATATTTATCTAATTTGTAGCACAGAGGAAGCACAGAGGGACAGATGTCAGCGCTTGTGGTTTGCTGGCCAAGAATCAGGAACATTGCTTCTCAAAATAATTTGTTAAACACTGCTGATCATTAAAACAGTGACTCATTACCTTGTTCATTCCTGTTCATTCCTTTTATTTTTTTTTTTTAAAGTCCCGTTAAAACCCACCAAATGACCCCTGGAACAATGTTACTTATGTGGGAAGCTGTACTGAACGTTACCCATCATGTTGTTACCTTCAAAATTAATTACTTCTCATGTGTTGTTTCCAAGTTCTAGTCTGGACGCGTGGATGCAGACAGCTGACTGACAGTTTTTGGTGCTTACGTTGGATAAGAAAGTGATGCCTTTTTAAAAGAATTGAACTGCTTTTTTATTAGGAGACAAAGAGAGGAAGAGCAGTGTAGCTTTTCTTCAAGGGTGACAGAGATAAAAGCTTGAGACTTTAGAAGTGTCATCTTGGATGGTGTGATTCGAAACAAATGAAATTTAATCTTTAAAAAAGCATGAACAAGAGAGTCAAAGGAAAAGAAAACAGTGCGTGGTGTTTACTTAGATGTCAGAGACTCCTTTGATACGTGCAATCCCTGAGGGAGGCTGTTCAGAGGAAAGCAACAGCCAGCCGTGTCAATGGGCCACCGGGGGTGCATTAGCAAATACAGCAACACTCTTGTGGATGGTTGCAATTAAAAATCAAGAGGCAGAAGGACCCCACCACTAGAACAGCCCCTGACCCTGCTTTCTGAGGGTTATCGTTGGGTCACCCATTTAGAAGAAAAGCCAAACAACCCTGGGAAAGAATCCAACGGAGACAAATGCAATAGGTTTGGCTGATGCAAGAAAAGCGAGCAGGGGAGAGCTCATGACAAGTGGAGGGAAAAGATGGCAAAAGGGTAGTTTGGTTGCTTATATTCAAGCCCATAATGGCAGAATCAGAATCAATAGCCAAACTGGCCCAGCAGGATTCACTAAGTTAAGACCCAGGGTTCAAAATTTGAAAGATAAGGAGAACCCCATTGTTTTACTGCATGTGTTTCTCATGTCATCACGGACAATTCGGCAACACCGTTAGAGCAGGCATGGCTATCATTTGACATACAACAATACACTGCAGAACATGCTATTTCTATCCATCACTTCAAGGTAAAAAGTTCTATTCACCTATGCACTGAGTTAACTTCCTCTCCGTTCATTCTGGTACCCCCAACGGCAGAGCTGGAAGTTGTTCAGCCCTTGGAATTCCATCATAATGTATGGTTTGACCCACAGACAATTAGAAGAGCAAAATGGCTTTTCAAAGGAAGATTTTAAAAAAATAAAGAAACATATGCATATCTCTATAGCATAAATATATAGGCACATACGTAAGTCTGAAGTTAGTGAGCAACTGCACTGCAGTGCATGCTTTATTTTAAGTATGCTTTCAAGCCCTTTAAATTAAATAGGAATTCAATGTGGTAATGCAAAAAAGTTATGGGCTGCGCTAAATCAGGGTCTATCACTGCAAAGAGAGATAGTAAAATAATAAAATCTGATAGCTACTCAGTTGCATAGACCTTGCAGGCTGCTGGTCAGCAGATGGAAGTGCAGGACTTAATGGGTGTTGGGGGATACTTCAGAATCTAGTTCCTGAAAAGTTAGGAGGGAATTGCTTGATTGTGACTTTGCTATTCATGGCATTTCTGACTTCTTTGAACATCACAATAAAGTTAGGGAGAGAAATCCTGTCATTGAGGACCAGTTAGCACAGAGAGGTGGAAATCTTTTATCCATCTCATTCTCTTGTTCAAGAAGAAGGGGAAAAAACTCATTCTTTCCTCCTTGCCTGGGGGGAGGGCAAGATATTTTCGGTTGGTTTTGACTACAGTTTTCATATGTATATAAAGACTTGTATATAAATGACACAAATCTACAGTAGCAGCTGTCATGTCACATGGATGTTCAGATACAAGAAGTGTCAGATAGTTTGTTTGCATCATTTTGATCAATAAGGCAGCTTCTCTGTGCTTGTTGTGTGTTTGCCCTTTGCTTCGGAAAGGGAAGGTGCATAAATTTTGCATAAAGATATTTTGCCACATCTCAAATAACTTGAATTATCTTGATTTTGCAATGGAAATTTTTTTAAAAAAGTCACTGACTTTAAAAAATGTCTCATTACATTACGGCTGATTATGAGACAAGCATACTAACAAAACACGCCTCACCTCTTGGTAGATTCAGAAAATAAAGAGGCATTAGAGACCCTCTTGCAAATATAAGTGGTTTCCTAGAGCATACTAGAGAATTTCAGAAGAAATTAAGTTTGTGCTCTAAAGATCACAGTAAAGTATTTTACTGGTTGGATCGTGAAATTCTATGGGTCATTCTCAATTAAATTAATAGCAGTGATGGTTAGGACAGAAGAGGGAGAAGCAGAATGGTTTCCAATAGATAAAGGAGTCAGACAAAATTGTATTTTGTTTCTGTATTCTATCAGGTCTATCCATAAGTAAAATATTATTGCATGAAAAAGTGTATTAGATTCTGATGAAGAAACAGTGAGAATTGGTGGAAGAAACATCTATAATTTGAAATATGCAGCCACATTACTGGCAGAAAACAGAGTGACTTGAAATGACTCTGCAGACGTTTAAAGAAGGAAGTACAAAAGCAGGATGACAGTTGAGCATCGAGAAGACAAATATCCTGACTGCAGAAGAATCATACAACTTCAGTGTTGATAAGGAAGAAATCAAGATTGATGACAATATTCTATAGCTTGGTTCAATCATCAGTTCACAGGGAAATTGCTGATAAGAAATCAGAAGAAGACTGAGACACTTATGGAGCAACTATGAAGGAAAAGAAAAATGATCCTGGGCTATAAGGACATACCACTGGTGACCACACCCAAGACAAACCATACACAGATATGCTGAAGCACCAGGTATGGATGTGAAACCTAGTCAATGGAGAAAGCTTGATTAATTCTAAATGTGGCATTGGAGGAGACCCTTAGAGATATAGCAGACCACCAAGAAAACATAGGTATGATAGATAAAATCCAGCCTGGACTCTCACTAGAAGTGAGATAACTAAACCAAGGCTACTGTACTTTGGACATCATGTAAGAAGACAAGACTCACTGGAAAAAATACTAGGGGGGAACAAATAAATGTGGGATATAAAAAGAAAGAGTAAACATGAGATTGACTCGGTATGGCCTTGACTCTGCAAGATCTGGGCAAGACTGTTGATGACAGCATCTTTTGGAGGTCATTAATTCATAGAAATAAATTAGGAATGGCTGTATGGCAAGTAAGCACAACTGCCTCTCCTTCAGGTCATCTGAAATCTTGCCTTCTGTTTTGCCCTGTCCACCTGACATACCTGGAAGCATTCTAAATCTTGAACTATTACCCACTAGGGTGAATATTTTCGCACATATTTCACTCAGTGAATGCCAGAAGGCTGATGAGGAAAAGAACAGAGAACTGATTTTATCAGGGGACATTGATAAGTAGCAAGAGAGGTAGATAGATCTTGCTGGATTCCTTCCTGCCCCTCTCTCATTCCACCCCATCTATTCATCATCTCTTGTTTCCCTTTTACCCTCTCCAAAGGAAACCAACGCAACGCTCTTTCTCTTTAAGCTGCATTGATCTATCGGCTGGCTCAAGACCTCTCTGAAGTTCACAGATGGGGCCATTTTTATTTTCTCCCCAACATTATTTAGGCTTGATTTATGTCTAAGTGTTAGAAACCCAGCGCTCCTGTTCCTGGAAAAGCTGTGTTGGCTGGGAAGCCCTGTAGCTGGCAGAGGTACAAGGCAATTAACCCTTGTGTAGAAAAAAAAAGAGAGAGAAGCAGCAGCATAAAACATTGACTGCATTCAAATCTAGCTTGCAGTTCCTCTTGGCAAAGTAGAGCGAGGTTAAGTTGCATTCTCTCTGTCTCCACCCTGTTATGCTTCAGACCATGGCAACGTAGCCTGCCCGAGAGGGGCTGATCAAGAGAAATGCAGATGGAATGCAATACATTTCAGCGGTTTAAGGTGAAAGTTTATCAGGCAAAACCCAAAGGGGTAAAAAAAAAATAATAATAAAAATTTAAAAAGGCGAAAACCTTGTAGCACCTGTTATGTTTTGATGTGAGTTTTTGGGGAACGAGTCCACTTCTTCAGATATGTTCACGAAAGCTCACATTAAAATATAACAGTTAGTGCCACAAAGGTTTTGTCTTTTAACTTATTTTCCTTTGAGTTTTGCCTGATATGCCTGCATAGCTGCCTCTTCTAAAACGACAAGAAAGTAAAAGGTATCCTAGATTTAGACATGCCATGATTTATAGCCACATGTGTGTGTTTGCTGCATAAGCACTAGCAGTTAGTAGTAGTAGTTGTAAGTGAATTCTACAAGGGAGGGGAAAAAACCCTTTCTCTCTCTTCCCATTGTATTCCAGTGTATGTAGAGATACTTTATTTACAAAAATAAAGTATTTCTATATATACTGGAGGGACTGACAAAGAACCACCACTTTTACTCCCCAACTAGATGCATTAACCAAGGAGACATAGTGAGGAATAAGACATGTCTACAAATGTATTTGAAGGTTAAGGGCTGGTCTGGTTAAGCGTTTGAGTTAGAGGTACAACCCCCTTCTACTTTCATTCACTCATTCACTGGTCTTCAGATTAATTTAGCCATTTCTTGTCACTTGCAGACTGCTAGGACCTGGGGAAACAAAACTAGATCTACTGCAGATGAAAAGTATTGTTTTGCTATCATGTAGGAAATCAACAAATGGTTGTTGTGGGTTTTTCGGGCTCTTTGGTCGTGTTCTGAAGGTTGTTCTTCGTAATGTTTTGCCAGTCTCTGTGGCCATGGGCATCTTCAGAGGACAGCACTCAACAACAAAAATCAACAAATGTTTGTGTTAAAATCAAGGAATACCTTGTGGCTCCCTCAGTTCTTCTCCAGCTGGGGTATTCTGCTGAACCACAGAATAACTCATTGCTTTTATCATTGCTTAGCTCTCCCATGTTCACAGGAGTTCTGGGGAAATCAGATTTCCAGGGGCTCCCAGCATCTGGGCCACTACTGCAGCAGCACTTCAGGGTCTTATAACAGGTGGAGAATGAGACAACCCCTCCTATCTCACAGCACTGGAGCAACAATTGTGTGAGCAGACAGGAGAAGATAGGGAGTTTCACGAGAGGAGGACCGAGTGAGGGATAGCACCATTTTGCACTCCTAATCTGTTTCACAGAGAGGATGACAGGGCCTTATTTTCACGCTCCACTCGGCATGAATTAAGCTCAGCTATTTCCCAGTTTCGAGGGGGATACAGCTTGCTTTGCTGAGCCCCGTTGGAAATTAATCCATGTGGGTTTTCACCTGATTATGAGGATGATGTTGCTTGCTTCATTCAAACAGCAGTCAGAGGGACTGATATTATGAACAGTGCTTCAACACTGCTGTATAAATATGGATATTTATAGATATCGTAGCTGTACTTGTTGCTGTTGCAAGGAGAACAATTGAATCCGGCAAAAATACAGCCCGACGTTCTCCCTTTTCCTGGACTGCTTTGCTTTACTGCACAAAAATAGAATATTTCCACGTGTGCTAAAGGGAACTGAGGCAAGAAGGTCTCTCCAAAGTGAGAGTCTACCTAACAGGGAGGAAAGAGCACTGCAGATTCAATCCGTTCCTAAATGCCCATCTATGGCTGCTATAAGTGGCAGGAGACATTGATGCTCCAATACGCTCTCTTAGACCTAGGGCAGAGTTTAGTATTCTGACCAACCTCAGTATATAGGGTCCTTAGCCACAGAGCAACAATACAAACTTTAGGAAACTCCAGATGCCTGACCCTGTCATTGGTTAACCTATGGCGTATTGGCTCTGTCCCTTACAAATCTTGTGGATGTTATTTATTCATTTATTGCATTACAGCTCCGAAAATTCCCTGCCAGCCATATATATATGAGGAGAAAGAAAGAGAGCACTTTGGTCCCTTTGTGCCATCATAAACTATCTTTGGTGTCAAAGGTTTAACTATTTCCACTTTGCACTCTTTGCCACCAAAATGCCCCAGTCTCTGTCTATCTCCCTCCCTCCCTCCTTCTTATAAAATGAATGTGGAGACCATCATTTCCTCCTACCAATGTGTATGTGTTTAGGGTTCCTGATCTAAGTTTCCATCTTCGGCTAGCTGCATCTCAGAGAAACGAAGGACATAAATGGATATTTCCACGTGAGCCAGTAAGGACAATAAATCAGCCCCAGCCATGGCGAACAAGACAAATGGCTCCATAGCAATTAATGCCTTCTCCTGCATGCATTTATTAGCAAAAGGGGCCTGCTGATTTTAATTCAGGCTGGAAAAGTGGCAGAAACTAGTGGTGGGACTCAAAGAGAAATAGATGTGAATGAAAAGGGAGGCAAAAGAGAAAGGAAGAGTTTTAAAAAAGGAAAACGAGAGTGATCCACTCTTATGTGCAGTATCCATCAGAGCACTGCTACCATAACATAGACAGTTGCTGCCAAGCACTCCCATAGGTGTGTGGGAGCATAGGAATAGCCACCTGTTTTCCATGTGCATCAAAACCCCTGTTCCAGCAACAGTAGTGCTTCAAAAAAAAAAAAGGTCTCACATGTTCCAATAACCAAAGAGAGGAGCAACTGGCCTGTTAGCAAATGCCTCTCCATAAAGGCAGGGATAGGCAATACAGCTGATAAATGAAATAGATAATAGAAAGCATTGTCAGCTATTCAAAGGAATGGAGATGCCTGCAAGGAAGTGATCCGGGTGAAAGACCAGTTTAAATTCATGCAAATTGTAGATGTGTGAAAGAAAGTCCACTCTGGCTGAAAACTCAGTGTTGGACTGTGCACTTTTGAGGTTCTCATGTATGGAGGGACTCACCAAATTAATCTTAAATTTATTTGCTCCACTTCCTTCTCTATTTTCAGCTCAAAGCGATCGCAGATAAATGCCCTATCAAACTGGAGCGAGGCTTGCCTCGCAGTCCAATAGAGGTTTACATTTCAATTCAGTCTGCACTGACAATATAACTGATTTAATTTTAACTTGTTTCGGTTTCTCATTTTCCCCATTTAAATTCTATTTTGTCCTGTTTCGTGTTTGTTTGTTTTTTAAATGAGCTGCATATTTCTGCAAGCAGTTTTTCATATGGTATTCTGGAAACTACAGTCTTTAAAAAGTACCTTTTCTGACATCTGAGTACAGACTCAGCAAGTTCACGTTGCAATGCAACCCAAAAAATGTTCACCACCTCTTTGCTTATTTAAAATGGAACTCTTTTTTTGCATTTGTCCCAAGGAAGTATCCGTCTTCTTCCACCTAAGCTGCAGCACCAATCCCTGTTTGCTGTTTATTGTTATTCTTGGTGACAAACCATTGCAGCTTATGATACCTGGGCAGAAAAATCACTGCCCTTCCAATACAATAGTTTTGATTGTCGCAGCACGATAGGGAGGAAGAGAGACCTTGGAATGTTAAGAGAAGACAGCACAAAATATCAATAGTGCTACAAAATCATAGCAGAGGAGTACAAGAAGAATGTCACACAACACAAAACAAAGCATTCCCAAGCCTTCTAAGATGGGAAGCAGGTTCAGGCATCTTTTCTTCCTTTTCCTTTTCTGAAATATCCAAATGTCTCCAACCATAAGAAGACAGAAAATACAGGCACACCTTATTGCATCACTGTCGTTAACACTGCTGCAGCTAGGTTTTGCTTTCGGTTCATACACGCACCTAGCAGAGCCCCAGAGTGTGTGAAATCTCAGTTAATTGTTGCTTTTTTAAAAAACCCATTGCCACTGTATTTTGCCTAGAGCAGAGCTGGAGGCAAATGTGGAAGTGTTTTCTTGTAGATTTGTTTTTTTTTTTTTTTGTTTTTTAAATAAAGATTAAAACAGATCATGAATTTCCTGGGAATGTCAAGTGTACCAATGGAAGAGGTGAGATTCTTTGGGACAAGGCAACCCACGCCAGTGTAAGGAAAGGCTATCAGTGTGATCTCTTCCACTGCAGCCCCAGTGCAGAGGTGGCAGAAAACATTTCCTTGATTTCCCCTGCACCCACAGTGGCAAGCTGCCAGAATCCCTATGCATGTTGCAGTCTTGCTTTAACGTGTTCTTCCTGTGTAAAGATTGTTTGATTTGGGCAAGTCTACTGAATTCAGGCAAAAAATAGAGAGAAAAAAATGATCCTCATTCTCTTCTCTTCTCAAGAGAACCACAAAATCCAGAGGTTCACACTATCTTGCAGAGAATGGAGAGAGGCTGCACCATTGGCTTTTCAGAGGTATCACCATGTCTGTCTGTGCCAATCTCCATACAGAGAGAAAAATCTGAAAGGTGGCACCTTAGGGAGTGAGCCGGGGAACAGAAAGCTGATGTACCTGAAATTCTACACTGTGGGTTCTTTGTATAATAGTTAATTATTGTGCCCTGCCGTCTATCTGCTAATAGAGCACTCTTTTAAAAATTATTGTCTGCCTGTGGAAGGTCTTATTTTAAAAAAGAAAGATGTCAGGGCAGTATATCTTACAAGGGATGCCCATTAAATGCATGCAGTAAAGTACCGTGCACTCTTCAACCGACTATGCTAACAGATGGCAGGGTGTTATTTATGTGCAGAATACTGCTGCCTTTACTTGTGACATCTCCACTGATCCCCTTCTCCTTATTTTCAAAAAAAGGCATGGCTGACATGAAGATTGCATCCCTTAGTGCCAACACAGCTGGCATGGAGGTACGCCTTTGGACTGAAAGCAAAAGAGAGGACATGGCCTAAGGATGCCTTGCAATTAGAAAAGGAGGCAAAAAATGTGCAAGATTTCTGAGTTCACATTCACGTAGCCTTATTTTAAAAGCGAATTATGAAAGATGGTTAATGATCTCAATAGATTCATGTCCACATAATTCAGTCACAAAGTGATTGTCCAATTTCTGCATCAGTTTGGATTATCTAAAAGCACAAAAATGTGCATTTATTTTTATTTTCCAGTTCCTCTAGCACACTCTTTTGGTGCACAGTTTCCCCTGGTTTGCACGTTTACTCTCTCGCTGCCTCTCTTTTACCAGCCATCTCTGAGATATAAACTTTTAAATTTTTCATAACTACTGTGCAAAATTCAACGATGCATGCCATCTGAATGCTTGTTGTGATCCTTTCTGTGTTTTAGACAAGAAAGTGTGAATTAGACCGGTTTTATTTTTAAAATCCAAGACAAGGTAACTTCTACCTCATTCTTTAGCCTACTTATGATTACCCAGCATCATGAGTCACAGTCCCTTTATAAAAAGTTACTTTTTTAAAGGAATTGCTGCCATTACTCGTGATTCAGTTTTCTCCGTTCACGATTACAATTACATACTATCCCATTTCCACTATAGCTTCTA
The DNA here is from genome assembly GCF_051106095.1 of Pogona vitticeps. Taxonomy (NCBI): domain Eukaryota; kingdom Metazoa; phylum Chordata; class Lepidosauria; order Squamata; family Agamidae; genus Pogona; species Pogona vitticeps. The sequence goes on from NC_135790.1 coordinate 22,900,593, forward strand.
ACATTACTCATTCTTTTTTTGCTACTTTTTAGTTCCTTTTTTTTTTTAAAAAAAATCCATCTGAAAAGTGATGAAAATGAATTAAAATTGAGAGGGGGGAATCCTAGAAACATCCCCCCCATGAGAATAAAAATAAAAATAATATACATTGTTTGTCCTACACAAAAATAGCCGTGTTATCTGTCCTTATATTGGTTTACAAATTACAGGAGCCCTTTTCCATCATGAGGCTTCTCCAGGGCAAAAGGGATCCCCGGGAGCCTTAGAACCTGAAAGGAGGAGGATAGGAAGTTTTAAATTATATAAAAATAAAGATTAACATCACTGAAGGATGACATCATCACCGTTTCCACCTAGCGTAGAAGTGCAAGAGAATGTTGGCCATTATTTCCAAGCCCTAATATGTAAATAGACCTGAACAGTTATAGCTGCCTTCGGTCATAATTATCCACCACTTTGACATGAGTGTTGGCAACACCATAAAACTATCCTTTTCAAAAATTCTCACACAGTAGACTGGGACAGGGGAAAGGGCTATGTTCATAGGACCCTTTCTTGTTGGCCTTCCAAAATGGCACTAGTACGAGGAGACGTCAATTTACCAATCTCAAGTCAGCACATTATGGCTTCAGACGGGGCAGACTCTACTGTTTGAAGGAATCAATAATTCTGAACAAGGATCTCCTTCCTCCACATCTGAAAATTTGCCTGCCCTTTTTGGGACACACATATAGTCTTTCATGGTTTGACCTCAAAAGTATCTCAGCAACTTCATGAACTTCTTTTTTTTTCCCCTTTAAATCATCCGTGAGCGTTCTAACTTCAGAGGCATCCAGACTTAAGTTCTGAAAATTCAGAAAAAGGAGTGGAGGCCAGGAGTCTTGGTCCAGGAGCACCATTGCTCAGCATTTCACCTTGCAAATAAATAGCTTTGAACTTCAGCCAGGAACAATGGGATCTTTCAAAGGCATTATCTGGAAACATTTAGTCAAAATAATTTTAAGTCCCCATTTATCATCTTACCACTTACAGTATTTCTCAATGGCTTTTTTATGGTTTATTATTTCAATGCCAAAAAAAGAGTGTGATTTTTCCTAGCTTATTCTATTAAGCAGAAATCAATATCTCATACCAATGTGCCAACGGTGGGATATTTGGACTTAAGAAAGACCCTGCTTTTTCCTCTCTCCTGTCTACCCTGAGAGGTAGGTCACTTGTGCTTTCAGGAGACTTACAGTTTGTAGCTTTAATGAAATTAAACAGCAATCAGATTACAGTACTAACAAGGGAACCTTTGTACAAGGAGAGGTCCACTCATTCATAACAGATGACAGATACAGTTTTTAAGACTGTAGTTTTTCTCCAAACCTTTCATCACTTCCTTTGTCTATTCTGACTCTTTTTCTCTGTTTATTCTCAAAAGATTGTTCTTTTCTATACATTTTGATATTCAAGGTGATTGACAATACAGGATCTTCCAGGGCACTCTTGGGAAAACAAGATTATTTAGATCAGAGCCTAGAAACATACTTTTACAAAGTAATTACTTCCTCTTACTCATGATAGTGTTTGGAAAGTAATTAATTGCCATTAGTCACTGCATTTTAAAGAGTTTCTCACTGTGTTATTTGCTGAACTGCATTTTACCTTTCCATTACTTTTTGTTGCTTCTTAACAAAAAAAAAAGAGAACATTCTCAGGTGAATGGTATGAAACATGGATAATCATCACTAAAATGCCTTTCAGATGTCTCTAAAAAACGCTGGACAGGAACTTCTGAAAGTCACTAGAAACTGTTATTCATTACACCAGTCAAGTAATTTCATTCCAACTCATTGTGTTGCTTCTTGAATGGAATTTCATTATGTCCTTGCTACAAAAAAAAGGGAGCTCATCACAGATAATTATATAGCTTGTAACATATTACTTCCAAATCTGATTTAAGCCCATTCCTTCACAGTATCAAACCTTGCTTTGGGAAAGAATAAATTCTGCAGGGTATTTGTTGGGTGTGTGTGTGGGAAATAAGATAATTCCCCAATACTTGTTTTCTGTGATCTTTTTGCTGCTTTTAATACCTTCCCACAGTATCCTCCTGGACTCATTCCATTAGTTGTGGGTGGGACTAAGCTGGTTTTACCTCCTGTTTTCCCCACCCCAGCCACGAGCTCATTCTACAATCTACAGGCTTCTCTGGTCCTCAATGTGTAGAAGGCAAGAAAGATGGCCGCAGAGGGGCCATGAAGCTAACATGCTCATCCTCCATGTGTGTGGAGTCTATCCCCATAATGGTGAGTCTTCTACACGCTGAAAGTAAATATAGTGTGGGGTAAAGCTGCATGAGGCCTGAGAAATCTAAATTCTGTGAAATGTGAAATATAATTGGAGGAGGGACATATAATTAAACCGTGGTATTGGAGGAGCTTTAAGATTACATAAAGGACAAACAAGTGTGTATTAGATAACATCACGCCTGAGCACATCCTAGAAAGTCTTGCAACATTCTCTGGTTCTGTGGGGCTGGATATATTTTTCAATTCTTCAATAAAACCTCGATTTTAAGCGTGTGGGATATTCTGTTTCTGCATCCATGGTTCAGAACAGCAGGAAACAGCTTGAAATGGCTGCACCATGTCATGCAGACATGGTGTTTGCACGTTTCCTTCTGTCATGCTAGAAGGAAAAGGATGCCAAGCATTGGATAGAAAATGGTAGCCTGAATGTTGACAACACCAATGGCTGCAGTCAGGATGGTCTACCAGGCTGATGAGGAAAACAACAGAGAACTGATTTTATCAGCAAGAGAGGTAGACAGATCTTGCTGGACCCTTCCTGCCCCTCTCTCATTACACCATGTCTATTTATCATCTCTGTTTCCCTTTTACTATCTCCAAAGGAAACCAACGCAACGCTCTTTCTCTTTAAGCTGCATTGATCTATCGGCTGGCTCAAGACCTCTCTGAAGTTCACAGATGGGGCCATTTTTATTTTCTCCTCAACATTGTTTAGACTTGATTTATGTCTAAGTGTTAGAAACCCAATGCTTTTGTTCTTGGAAAAACTGTGTTGTACCTCAGGCATGCAATGAGAAGACAGGATTCTCTAGAAAATACAATAATACTAGGAAAATTGGAAAACAGTAGGAAAAGAGGAAGATCAAACAGGAGGAAGATTAACTGAAAAAAAGAGACCACAGCCTTTAGTTAGACCTGAGCAGAGCTATTATGGATAGGATCTTTTGGTGATCATCAATGAATAGGTTCCGTGGTTACTAAGAAATAATTTTACAATACATAACAAGAACATTGATGGCATCTGCTATTTATGCCAGAGCTGGGTCAGAATTTATTTTGTCCTTTTTTTTCCTGACTTCTTTTCCTTCTTCTCCTCTGGTATGTGGTGGAGGTGGGAAGGAACTGCTCAACACAAACATCTGAAGGAATTATGGGCTACAAAATGGAGGTCACACAACGGGGGTGAGACAGCAAACAAAGCCGCTGCTAGGTGAATAAAGAAGAAAAGTATCTGAGGCCAAAAGAAAGAAATCTATTGACATTGCTAATGCTGAGCCATTCCCGTGAGAAATTATTGAATAAAGTCTCCTCCACCCCAAGAAAACTATGTGAAACGCTTCACCCATTTCTCCACTGCACGGAGAGCCGATGTAGTAGAGTGGATAGAGAGTGTTGGTCTGGCACTCAGGAGATATGGGTTCAATTTTTTTCCCCTTGGCCATAGAAACTGACTGGGGTGGGTGACACTGGTAAAAGCACCCGTTACATATCTCAATTTTCCTTGGAATCCCAGGTAGGTTCACTGTAACTAGTAACTGATGTGATGACATATAACACACACTTCCTTGTCCATGAAAAGAGTCAAGAATTTTCACAGGCTATGAGCTCATGGCTATAGTTTACAAAGTGCAATAAATATTATTTTTTTTAAAAAAAAATCTAGAGAACAGCATTTGATCCGTGTGGTGCTTTGACCACTTCACACTTCCATGCCCATCGAAGACCAGGATCAGAAGCTAGGTTCCCCCCCCCCCCCCGCTTTGCTGTTTGGATGCCGAACTCATAAACATCTGTTTTGTAGCATCCCTTTTCGGGCAGCGGAAGGGGGAAATTTCACTCCAGATACAGCTTACTGGTTCAGTGCTCCAGTGAGCCCCTGCCACTTCCGTTATAAAAAGAGATCAACAAAGGGAAGTCAATTCAGAAGGGAAACATAAAGGCCAGTTACAGAATTGAGAAGGGAGACCATAAAATGGGGAGCTGCCCTCCAATAAGGTGATGAGCCAATCAGCACATTCACTCGAGGAAGGTTGCATCATCAGCCCCACATGCTTGCTTATCCATGGTGCCCCTGTGTACTACATATGAGTATAATTACACATCGTTGTCTGGAATGGCTTCCGGTGCTTCCTGTACTAAAGTATCTCTTTGGGAAATAAGTCAACTGAAGAGCTATAGATGCTGCAGGCACTTAGCTACACTTAGTAACCCACAGACAACCAGCAGGCATACACACTCGTTTGAAAAAGAAAGGGAGGGGGGAAGGAAAAAGTGAGAATTGTTCCCAGAATTTAACTTCTGTCTCATAGTCATTCATTAGTAAAAGGGAAGGATGTTGAAGCCGGGAAGATATTACCAGTAGTTATACCTCACTGTCATCCAACCAAAGGTCGTAAATGTACACTTACAAACAACGTTATGAGTGAAAAGGTTAATGGAAAATTGCAAGGACTTATAATGAAGCCTCACATCAGAGGGATGGCATTACTGTCCCAAAAGTCCCTGTTCTGTGTTGGGGGTTGCCACTTAGATATGCCCAACGTGATACGTTAAGGCACACTGCTGCTCTGGTAAAAAAACAACAGAAGTATTCTGAAGTCAGTAAAACCAGGATTTTGAGAGGAAACAGTAAAACTTGCAGGGAATTTTTTTCGAGGAGATGCCTAGACTCAAGCTTCTAATTTTGCTGGGAGTGTTGTTGTTGCTGTTGCTGTTTTGAATCAAATGTTAAGACAGAAAATGTCATTTCTTTGGAAAGGCCACAAAAGGTCATTTGGATGCTTCTTCTCTGGGGAAAAGTCATCTCTGGTTTCAACAACGAAAGCTGTCGGTATCGGTATTGTCCTTTTGCTTTCTCGCCTTTATTTATGTAATTGATTTCTTTTTAACTCCCCGTATGCCAGCAGATGCATAAGCAAGAGACCATATGGCAACATTAAGGATCCGTTTCCCGAGCTGGCACTCGACTTTTCCCCGATGCTGCTCCTCTTTGGGAGCAGAGCATGCTCAGCCAACCTTCTCAAAATGTCTCCTTTTCGAGACCAAAACTTACTTTAATAATTTAGCATTGCCTGCTCCTTTCAGGCTCGTGGTAAATTATTAATCCATTGTTGCAACGTGTAAATCTGCATGCACACCCGTATGCAAAAAAAGGGAGCGCCACCTTTAACGTGTCTTTGTGCTGCTGGATTAGATCTGCGCCGATGAAAAAAGAAGGCAGGGAAAAGAGAAGGGAGAGGAAGAATTAATTTAAGATCCTTACAAATCACAGCTGCCTTCGCATCTTTAGATGAAAGGTTGGTGTCTATAGATGAAAATTTGGCAAGAGCTCCATGAAGCATATGATGGCAGGAAACTGCTTGCTGATGAATGCCCTGCTACCCAAGCATGAAAGAGGGCAGAAGACAGGGAGAGTAAATGGCTCTACTAATTCTTGGACATAAAGGGCAAAGCTGGGTGGCACAAGTTAAGGAGGATATTGGGATCTTTTAACCCCTGATTTATCTTTTCTGCAGAGCACAACGGCAAGCTGAGTATCACAAAACTTTAAGAATGGAGGGGACAACACAGGCGAATAAGAAAACGTATTGCTTTGAGTCAAACTCTTGGTCCACCTGCCACAGCACTGTCAACTCTGCCTATGGGTTGCTCTCCAGTTCTTCGGTTAGGATTCTCTCCTAGCCCTACTTAGAGATCCTTGGCGGTCTCCCATGCATGGACACACCAGGTCCTATCCTGCCATACTTCTGATATAATATAAATTATGTTCAGCATGACATACTAAGCAAGAATGAATTTCCCAAGATCCACAGAGTAAAGAACCTGGCAGGTTTTGGAAGCTGAAAAGCAGAAAGTGAATACAGCAAGAACTCCTGCACTTTGATCTCTTTCAGTCAGCTGGTGTGGCCTTACTGTACCTGATGTGAGATGCAACAGGGCTGCGATTCATAGATGAATGTTGCACGTGTCAAGTGTGTGTGCAAGTTAGCCAACTCAAGGGATGGCGCACCGTCAAAGGCTGCTGCACTCAGCATGGGTCCTGATTGTCTATTTTGTTTTAATGTACTCTACAATTCAAAGTGCTGGTCTTAAGCTATGAAGCTCTAAAAGGCTTGGGTCCAAGCTATCTAAAAGACCACCTCTCCCTTTATGAGCCTGCCTGGGCATTAAGGTCATCAAGGAAGGCCTTTCCCTTGGCCCCACCAGCCTCAAAAGTGTGCCTACTGGGGACACAGGGGAGGACCTTCTCTGTTGCTGCCCCTAGACTCTGGAATTCCCTCCCATGGGAAGCTAGGTTGGCCCCATCATTGCGGTCCTTCCCCAAGCAGGCAAAGACCTTTGTGTTCAGGTAAGCTTTCCCTTAACACATGATGGGCTGAGAGGGTTTTTTAAATGTATGGTTGTGCTCTGCTGTTTTAAATGTATTTTAGTATTGATTTTATTACTGTTCTTAATGTAATACTTGTTTTATATATTCGCGAAGGCTTTCACGGCCGGGATCTAATGGTTGTTCTGGGTTTTTCAGGCTCTTTGGCCGTGTTCTGAAGGCCGGCATCTTCAGAGGACAGCAACCTGTATAACTTGCCGGCCACAGAGACTGGCGAAACATCAGGAAGAACAACCTTCAGAACATGGCCAAAAAGCCCGAAAAACCCAGAACAACCATAATACTTGTTTCATCATTTTTAAATATTTGTATATAGTACCTACTGTTTTTAGCTTCTACATATTGTCTTTTAAAGATTTAAGCCACCTTGGGTCCTTTTTAAGAAGAAAGGTGAGATTAAAAATATTTTAAATCAATAAATATTGTTTTTAGCAATAAAAAAATTATACTGTCAAAGAAAAAAAGAGAGATTTTTTTTTAAAAAATGAATATGCATCAGAGTTACACATACATACATGGATGGCCAAGCATCCATCCCTATGTGTATTCCACAGGTTCAAATGTTCAGATAGTTATGAGATCCTTAGCCCATTAAGTTATGAGCTTGGCAACCATCTCACTCACTTCTAAAGCCAGCCTCGGATGCTCCAGGCCATCACCATTCTGACTTTATTGCATGGCTGTGATCCCACTGCTCATTCAGCCAAATTCTACGGCTCTTCTATTTTTCAGATATCATAGCTCAGTGGGTGGGAGAACCTGGACTGAATCCCCACTGTGCCTCCCAGTAGAGGGGCCAGATGAGACCTCCTGGAGTATGTGTCATTGATGGAGTTAAGCCATGGCCTTGAGCATGATGCACAGTCCCAGAGGGCCATCAGAAGGAGAGACTGGGATACCACCTCTGAGTATTTTATACCAAGAAAACCTCCGGAAAGGTCACCATAATTGGAATTGACTTAATGGAACACAGTCTCATTTCTTCATATATTTGTTAGCTCAGTCAACACATTAATTTTACATCTTGAACTGCATTTATGCCCGTTACTTATTTCATTCTCTTAACCGAGAAATCTATGCAGACAATTTGAATTGTCAGCTAGTAATAACGTATCATATACACACCCGATGTTATTGATAATCTCCTCGGTAATAAAATTATGAAGAGCTTCTCTAAAGATGTTGTTGGTAAACAGTGTCAAAAGCAGTGGCAGGAGTATATATTTATAATATCCTTCCCTTTGTAGTTCTATGCTCTGTCAACTCAACCTCCTTTTTACTGCAGTTTTCTGTTGCCCATACAGGCTGCAAGTTATACAAATATCTCTTGAACCAATACCATGGTTTGCCAACCCCTGCGTCAGCTTACTAAACAGATGCTACACAACTAATGGTAATCTGTTGCATGTTAGATACACAGGCAATAAAACTGTATAACAGGCTGTGCTTTCCAGCCACTGCTTCCCTCTCTCCTCCTCCTGGAGATCCAGTGATAATATGCAAGTCCACCGGCCATCTGAGACCCTGGTCTTCCATTGCAAATATGAAGTCTCTGTAGCTGGGAACAGAAAATCATGACTATTTGCAATGGCCCTGAAAAAGACGTGAGGTGAACTCCGTCAGTGCATCTTTTCCCCCTGTGATTGGTGGGAAACGGGCCTGGACAAACGTAAGGTCTGGGCTGATGCACTGCCACTTGGGCACGCAAGGGACCTGACCTTTCTAAATGCTCAGGATATTTGTTTCTTATAATCCTTTTGTGGGGATGAACTTTGCGGTCTCAACAGCAATGGGAGGACATCAGAATTAATGAGTTTTAACAGAGAAAGAAGCCAAGCGAATTGGATCTATCCTTTGTGGCAGTGAATGTGCTCGAGGGTTAAAAATGGAAGAAAGGGAGGCAATGAGTGGTACAAACAGCTAATCAATAAGACTCCCAGCCTTTTCTCTTTTTAACCCTTTCTGGTTTTTTTCCTAATGCCTCTCTTTCTGTTGTCCCCTTGCTGTCAGTGTTCTTCCTTTGGAAAGGTAAACGAATGAAGACAGAATCCTGCTTACTTATGCATTGTGTTAGGCTGATCACTTACTGTTTTCTTCCTCTCTGTGTTGCCTTGCAAGTGTTGCAATGATTGTGCAGTTGGACATGTTGGACGTGTGGTTGATTAAATGCCTGGACGTGCAAAGGGGAGCCAACAGGAAGTGGGGGACACACTGCACAGTTGCCTTGTGGGTGTGGGTTTTTCACTGTTAGATTCCCCCCCCCCAAAAAAAAAAAACACTTGTCTGGCTCAGTGTGAAAAGCTGGTCTGCCCATTGAAGGGATTCAGTCATGTGAAGGAAACCTAATGGTGAATGATCGAGAGAAATCTACAGCGTTACCACTATGAGAAAATTCAAAGGTGGAAAACGTTTGTTTGCTTGCTTATTTGCTTGGTACTATGCGGCATTTCTTTGGTTCAAAATTGGGAAAGGAGTATGACAAGGCTGTATATTGTCCCCCGGCTTATTTAACTTATATGCAGAATATATCATGCGGAAGGCTGGGCTGGAGGAATCCCAAACCGGAATTAAGACTGCAGGAAGAAATATCAACAATCTCCGATATGCAGATGATACCACTCTGATGGCAGAAAGTGAGGAGGAATTAAAGAACCTTGTAATGAGGGTGAAAGAGGAGAGTGCAAAAAACGGCCTGAAACTCAACATAAAAAAAACTAAGATCATGCCCACTGGTCCCATCACCTCCTGGGAAACTGAAGGGGAAGATATGGAGGCAGTGACAGATTTTACTTTCTTGGGCTCCATGATCACTGCAGATGGAGACAGCAACCACGAAATTAAAAGATGCCTGCTTCTTGGGAGGAAAGCAATGACAAACCTTGACAGCATCTTAAAAAGCAGAGACTTCACCTTGCCAACAAAAGTCCGAATAGTCAAAGCTATGGTTTTCCCTGTCGTGATGTATGGAAGTTAGAGCTGGACCATAAAGAAAGCAGACCGCCGAAGAATTGATGCCTTTGAATTGTGGTGCGGGAGGAGGCTCTTGAGAATCCCCTGGACTGCAAGGAGAACAAACCTATCAATTCTAAAGGAAATCAAACCTGAGTGCTCACTGGAAGGACAGATCCTAAAGCTGAGGCTACAGTACTTTGGCCATCTCATGAGAAGAGAAGACTCCTTGGAAAAGTCCTTGATGTTAGGAAAGTGTGACAGCAAGAGGAGAAGGGGACAACAGAGGATGAGATGGCTGGACAGAATCCAATGCTAACGTTTTAAGTCATGGTACCTTTTTTTGCACAAAATAAAACTTAGCCATGATACATCTATGGCATAAAACTTCAAAATTCCCTGTCAAATGTCTCTTAAATGCCTTAGGTGCACTTTGGAACTTTTGAAAGTAACTAGAAACCATTTCTTATTACACCTTAGAATAACTTTGGTCCCACTTATAGTTGTGAAAGGAAACCCTCAAGACTCTGAAAAGCAACTGCTCACCAGTCACAGCATTGCGTGTAACTCAGTGCTTCAAAGCTCTGACCTCAGCTACTGCCATCCTGCCTCTCCAGGAGGCATTTGCCCTCTGCATCCTTTCTGGAGCAACCAACGTCTTTCAACCAGACAGTAATCCACAAAAAGACCTGTTTGGCTGGGCGAGATGTGAAGACAGAGAGACACATACACACAGAGAGAGATATACTGTGATGAAGTGGTATAGCTGCAGGCAGCAACAGCAGAGGGAACAGAGTGTGAGGAGCTAAATTTGTTGCAAACACTGGATTTGCTGCTCCAGTTCATGAACAGACTAAGACAAGTACTTCATGATTAAAGTGATGCTGAAGGAGCGTCTGTGCTTTGTATCTGTCTATGTGTGCCTGTGTGCTTAAGGCTTCCCAATACAAACACGCACCCTAATGTATAAATAGTATACTCAGGCCGACACTGGGAAAACCAACAGAACCCGTTCTTCTTATCACTCTGAGCACGGTCAGCATGATTTTGATGTCTACGCTGTTTCCAAGGACCCATGCCTTTGTGAAAACTCTGCTATTTCATCTGGGGGAGCTTTAAACAAATAGCAAGAGTGATAAAGAACAGTAACTTCCTCCAAAATATAGCAAAACAATGCTTGTGGTTTTGGAAACCATGTGGTAGCCATTGTTGCCCCCCCCAAAAGAGAACAACAAAAGGGGAGCAAAATCAGACCAGTCCATTTTTGTTGCACTGAAACACATTGTTGTTCACTCGTCATGTCAGACTAGAACCAGGATGAAATGGCTCCAAATACATAGTCAGAAAGCTTACAGAGCGATTTGATGCCCATCACTAGATTTCAACTTTGTAAGGAAAAAAAATGTGTGGTGAGATTGAAAGGTGTGGGTGAAGATACTCTGTTCTTAGTTCCTTGAAGTTTAAAATACAGTAGCTTCAGAGTTTTAATAAACCAATATGTTTAGCAGCAGTTTGATCTTCAGAAGTTATCAGACAAAATTGTTTATACCGTTTAAACACACATTTTGTAAATCACGCTTCCGTGAAAAGTAAAACAATGGAGGATGCTGGAAAACTGGTGGTCCCACCTGAGACTGGATCAGGATTTGTTAGAGGTGTTTATGAGCAAGATAATCCATACAAGGCTAAGGAAAACAAATCACATCAACATCCAAAAGTCAGGTCGATGACATAAGCAGCCTGAGAATCTCACCTGACAACCTAGTAGAGCAGTGCAAATTTCTCTGTTTAAGAAAGAATACTATGCAAGGAAATGAAAAGAAATTAAGCTTAATAAATCAAGTAGCAAATGTAATGGCAGCAACACTCAACTTTCCCTGTTCTACTTGATTCCTTTATAGGAGCGTTATTCTGACAGACCTGTTTTGACCGAATTATCTAACCGAATGCAGCTCCAGTTTCCTCTCCCTTTCACAACACCTGCAAAAAGGAATGCAATTTGTGGGATTTTGCTTTGGCAGCAAACTGCAGCCTCCTCCTGGGATTCATAGTGGAGGCATCTGAAGCTTTCCCCGTCTGTAAATGAAAAGCACCTATCAGCTGTAGCCGGTGAGTATCATGGGATCTGACTGGTATTCATCCCATGTCAATATTCCAGAGTGAAATATAATTAATTAAAAGGGAAGAAATCAGGATTTGTTTTGTAAAGAGCCAACTAACAGCAGAATCAGTCAAGAGGAAAGCAAGCTATCAGCGGTTCTCTTGGGGATGACTCGTCTACAGCTGGGAAGTAACTCTTGACAAGCGCGTAGGTATTTGTAATCAATTTCCCCCATAAAAGAAAGTATAACTGTGTTCCTTTGGTCTTTGTGCAATGCAATTATGATATTTTAAGTACTTTTACAGCTCTGAGAGCATGGCCCTGAATGAATAGAAGTGGAGGAATATCACCCAGTTCAAAGGATGGGATGTGTTGCGCTTTGTGCTCTGTTGTGGGTGTAAATTCCTGCTGGTCTCATTTTTGTACAGAAGGAGAAGAAAATACAACACCCTCCTCCTGTCTGGCAAGGTGATCAGAAATTTCCCAGTGCTTCCAACAGAGTTTTTGGAGTCTTGCACAAAATTTCACAATTCATACAAGTGCATGAAGTATGTGAATTGACCAATCTGGGATGACTACATATTTGTCTTTAAGAATTTAAAGTTGTAGATGGGTGGTCCTAGGGCAGTGTTTCCCAAAAATTGGGTAACCCAAGTGTTCTCGGAATGCAGCTCCCAGAAGACTTCACCACTTATCTGTGCTGGCCAGGATTTCTGGGAGTTGGAGTCCAAGAACACCTCGGTTACCCAAGGTAGGGAACCGTCATCAAAGACTATAACTGACAATGTTGTATGGGCAGCATTTTTTCTAACAAATAAACAACAGGAAACATGATATACTTTAATGTTTCCTGTTGTTTATTTGTTAGAAAAAAATGCTACCCATACAGGTTGTCAGTATATATATGATTTATGAACTTAATATTATTATGAATTTAATTTATGAACTTCCCAGTAATGTAACTACAGTGGATCAGCAAAAGCATCCGAAGAAATGGCCCACACAGCTAGGAAAGAATGGGCACAAAATATTCTGGTGAAGGGGAGAAAATTATCAAAAACCCATCCTGGCTGACATGTTGGTTGAATTAATCCTGAATAAGAGCAGGCTCTTAATTCGAAGCAGGAGCAGGAGTCATCAAGTCCATAGCATCTTTTAAAAGAAATCACTTGAGTCCAGTCAAATGTCAGAGGTTTCAGCAGGAAAGAAGTCTGATGAAGGATGTGTGAGGTTGTAAGAGGAAAGCATCCAGGTTATAAGGGCAACACTGGCACAAGGCTTACACAGATTGCAGTTATGTGAGAAGACATAATTCCTTGTCAGTCATACAGGCAGATATTAGAACTCCTTGCGCAAGCCACTGGCTGTGGTTCACACCCACTACAAAACAGTCAGCTGGCACAATGGGGCAAACAGATGTGCCAGTCAGATGTCTATCGGATGTCTGACCACAACATGCCCCTGCCCTCATAAGGCACTACCACCTACTATCCCGTTGCCCACAGACACACACAAACACCAAAATCTGCATCTGGCCCTATGCTGTTATGTGATCAGGTCTGTGTACTCCACTGAGGTTGTAGAGGTTCTTGACCCAGGTGTTAATGATAGCCCTCATTAAGAAAGTAGACTGTCTGGTAATTCAGAAGGCAGCCTGACTGCTGAGATGCATTTCAAAAACGGGGCTGGAAATTTCTTTGAGGACGTTCAGATATGTATTTCTGAGCCCTTTTCCAAATGATGTCTTTGCAGAAGAGCCGTGATGTTCTTTATCGGTAATGGAATCGTTTGTGGCTTCCAGCTTGCTTTGCTAAGAGACATGGGAAAAAGAATTCTTGGCCACCACATTAACTGCAAGTACTACTACACACACAGATAACTACACAAGATGGGTCATTTTCTTCCAAAACCTTAGTTTTAATTCAGAAGGAGAAAGGTAAAACAAATAAGAATTGGTTAGGAACACAGCTTGGGACCTTGATTCCAAAAAAATACTTGCAGAGATTGGAAACAACTAGCGACAAATGCCAAGTTAGTTTTAACAAAATCATTTGTTCCAAAACTGAAATTGCAATAGCAGTTGCAATGCAACGGGATAACTTAAATCATTTAAACAGTAATTTCCCAAGCTCACAGGTGTTCTTTCAATAGTTAATTTGGATGCACCCTGTCTCTTCCATTTTGGTTCCCCTTTAGGGGATAAAAGTTTAGGGAACCAAACCGCACACACTTGTGGGGGGCAAATCTGTCAGTCTACATAGAAATCTTCCCATAAGTGCTATCAGAGCAGGGGAGATTATAAATAACTGGATCACATCCCTTACAAATGAGTGTGGCGTCTGCATGCCGATGGGAAAGCACAGATGAGAACAGACTGGGCTGAATCTTTTATAATAATATCAATCAAGATTAAAAATGTATGGACAAGTCCAGTTTTTTAAAGCCTTCTGCAATTAATGTTTAAAAATATAACTGTTATGCTTTAACTAGAGACTTGGGGAAGCTCCACGCAGTGGCTGCTCTATTCTCCTAACAAGGTTCGTAAAATGCAACTGGAAAGATACCACTTCTACACGTGGCTGCATTTCCTGGAAACTGGGGGGGGAAGGGGGATGATAGAGTGAAAAGCTTTTTGTTGAAGGAGTCTTCCTCAGGTGACTTCACCTGTTCTCTTTTGCAGGGTTTGGAACATCATGGCACATAGAAAGATTGGATTGCACTCATGAACACCAAATAAAACCATTCTCAATAGTGCAAAGTTGAGGAGCATTTGGGATAAGGAGGGAAGAATAGGGGCAAAATATGTCCCACAAGCATCTTCAGCAGAGAATGAGGATCCTCTGGTATGGATTAGGACAGTGGTGGTGAACCTTTTCGGGCTCACGTGCCCAAACTGGGAAAAAAACAAAACACAGCAGGTGGCGTGCTGCCGCAGTGGAATCGGAGGTGGCGGTGGAAGGGGGAATCCCAGCACGGAGGTGGCTCGAGATCCCACTCTGGATCCACTGCCAGCACCAGCTGCTCTGGATCTGCCTGCCGAGGCGCCGGCACCACGGCTGCAGCTGCCATCTCAGGTTTGGTGGTGCGGGGCGGGAGTAGCGATCTGCCAACTTATGGCTCGCGTGCCGGTAGAAAGGGCTCCGCATGCCAGCTGTGGCATGCGTGCCATAGGTTTGCCATTGCTGGATTAGGGAATTAATTTCTTGCTTGCTTTAATTTTCATATGCAAGAATGGGAAACCATTTCTTTTTTTCCCCTTTTTGTGACATAACTTGATTATTATTTTTTAGGTTAACCTTGATGAGTTTTCACATTGACCAACACATTTGTTGTTTTTTCCTGTCAGGCACTCCCATTTCTTTAAGAACTTGCCATCGTTTGCTGTGGTCCACACAGCCAAAGGCCTTTGTCTTGCTTCATTTTGAACTCCAAGGCCAAACTTACTTGTTGTTCCTTTTATCTCTTGACCCCTGACTTTAGCATTCCAATCCCCTATAATGAGAAGACCATCTTTCTTTGGTGTCAGTTCTAGAAGGTGTTATAAGTCTTCATAGAATTGGTCAATTTCAGCCTCTTCAGCATCGCTGGTTGGTGCATAAACTTGGATTACTGTGATGTTGAAAGGTCTGCCTTGGATTTGTATTGAAATCATTTTTGAGATTGTATCCCAGGACAGCTTTTCCCACTCTTTGGTTGACTATGAGGGCTAATCCATTTCTTCTATGGGATTCTTGCCCACAATAGTAGATATGATAATCGTCTGAACTGAATTCGCAATTCCTGTCCATTTTAATTCACTGATGCCCAAGATGTCAATGTTTATTCTGGCCATCTTTTGTTTGACCACATCCAGCTTACGAAGGTTCATTGATCTTGTACATTCCAGGTTCCTATGCAGTATTTTTCTTTGCAGCATTGGACTTTCCTTTCACTTCCAGGCATGTCCGCAGCTGAGCGTCCTTTCAGCTTCGGCCCAACCACTTCATTAGCTCTGGAGCTACTTGTACTTGTCCTCTGCTCTTCCTCAGTAGCATGTTGGACGCCTTCTGACCTGAGGATCCCATCTTCCAGTGTCATATCTTTTAGCCTTTTGTTTCTGTCCATGAAGCAAAGCCATTGAAATCTATGAGATATCTCCAATTTAAATCCTATTAATTTCAATGTGCCTCTACTAAATACAGTTAAGTCTGGATCCATCCCAGTATTTCAGTGTCAACTTTTTGAATTCGTTGGGAAGGAGAGCATAAGATTGTGTCATCTTTGTTCAGGACTTCAAGCATACCCTGTTGCAAGCAAATAGTCCTTTATAAAAAAATTTGTTCCCTCATACCTTCCCTCGGGGGAATCTACTTAAAAGTCCTGACTCTCTCCCCCCCCCCCTCTCTCTGTCTCTCACACACACCCATATGCATTTATGCTAGTAAATCAGGTCAGCCCTTAAGCAAGCTTTTGGCTTTTTACAGAAATTGTAGGCAAAGAGGAGACCAGCAGCACGCCTAGTTGTTTCTGGCCTTGCAAAAAGATGCTTCTTTAAAAAGCATGCTTTCTCCCAGAGTCCCAAGTGGTACACTAATTACAGGCACATAGCTTTCCTATAGCCCATGGCTCCACAGCTGTGTTAAGAAACACTTCGGCAATCCAGCTGTTATCTAAAAGCTGCCTTTCCTTCTGTTGGGAGTCTAGCAGGAAACCATAACAGAACTGAACTGAATGATGTTGGTGCAAGTTACCCAAATAAAACTGCATTAAAACTAGCAGTGTAACATATCGGGCAGAGTGTGTGGAAATTGCTGGCTTAAAACCTCCAGTTTCATGGCAGAGAAGAATCCAGACAGGAATGTCCAGAGTAGATTATTATAAATTACAAGCCTCCCTCAAATATACCACTCCTTATTTTACAGTTAGTTTTTAGTATGATTTACCTCAAATGCCATAACATGGTCTCAGTATAGTCAGTCAGAGACTCTGGTGATGGGGAAAAAATAAAAATTCTTCTATTTTACTGAAAAAAAAATCATCATATCAGAATAACAAACAAAACTTTCTCATTTGTTATATTTAGTGTGATATCTCAACTGTTTCACTAACTGACTAGTTACATAAATACTTCACTCAGACTCTGCTGATTCCATGACCAAGACCCTGGTCAAATGAGGGAAATGTTCTCTAGTTATCCCTCAGTTAGAGTGTTGCTTTTTCTTCCAGTCACACGACATACAGTCAAGATCCAAAACACTGTCTTGGCTAGCAGTGTCACTGCGGTTTATTTTTTACTCCCTGGGAGAGTTGCGTTATTTTGTACCTCTGTGGTATCAGGACCTTCCTGTGAATTTTGCCCGTGTGCATGACTTTCCCTGCTTCTTTTCAGAATTGAAGCCAGGAAGGTGGCATTATTATTGCGGCACACATTATTTTTATTTTTTTTGTGGCCGGTACATCGATACATTGGTAAATGTATGTCACAGAACAATTTAACCATAGCTGCAGTACCGGCATTTTGACACGCCACTTTTCACCAGTCGTTGTGAAGAGACAGTTGTGGGAAGGGTTGTGAGGGGGAACGGAAGGAAATGGCGGACAAAGCTGGCAGGCCAAGGAGATAGCAAGGGAAGTGAACGGACCAACGTGATTCTGCAGGAACAGCCAGTGCAAGGGAGGACATATTCCCAAACACAAAAGGCCTTTCCAATATATATAAATGTATCAATAATATATCCAATTTATACTGTATAGTGATTTAGTTCCTCCTATTTGAGTCCTTATGGCCATGATACTAATATATTTTCTCTGTTGCTTCAAGGAGCAATTAGCCCCCTGATTTATATATATATATTTCAGGGGGGTAATTGCTCCTTGAAGCAACAGAGAAAATAAATTAGTATCATGGCCATAAGGACTCAAATAGAAGGAACTAAATCGCTACAGCTAGAAGTTCTTGGGACATTTGCCCGGTATATGTACCACATAACCGACGATCAGCACAATAGAGGTATGGAAAGTATTGGAAGAACTAGAGAACATTTTCCTCATGTGACCGGGGCCTGATACACCTCATATTCTGGGATGCTATGGGTGGTCACTGTAGTGTTCACCCTTTGTTAGGTATAAGTCATATATTATTCATGTCTATGCTAATGTGGTTGAGAGGCGGAGCCGAGAGAGAGGTTAAAAGGTGGAGCCTGAGAGGAGGGAGAGTCAGTGAGTCATGCACGGTACCCCCTTAAGTAACTCAACTAGATGCTTCATGGAAGTTCCAGAGAAGGGTCATGGTTCTTGTGTAATAATGGTATTTCCAATATTAATTGGAATAGGCTGACAAGATAAGTACTCAGATATCACAGTTTGGCTAATATCACTGTGAGTGATTAAGACTGAGCTTGTGGTCAGTCTCCATGTGGACCAGAGGCGGGTTCATTTCCAGGAGCCATGAACCTCCTGCTCAAAGACATCTATGAAGGTTTAAGAGAGTTGCAGAATGAAACAGAAAGACTTACCCAGTCAAAAGCAGACAAAAGTTGAGCTCCGGAGAGCTAGCAACAAAGAGGAGAAAGTAACTTAGGGTGACATTAAGACTAATGCTTTTGTAAACTGTGGTGGCCCCAAACTGGCCATCGGTGATGGTTGTCTGGGTGTTCCCAGCAGATTATTGTTGCAGCCTGGATGACACCAGCATTCATCCTTTGTTAGGTATAAGTCATGCATAATTCATGTTCTATGCAAATGTGGTGGAGAGGTGGAGCCAAGAGAGAGGTTAAAAGGCAAAGCCTGAGAGGAGGAGTCAGGCAGTCAAGAGTGAGTTGGTGGGAGAGAGTCAGAGTGAGAGAGTCAGTGAGAGTTAGTCCGAAGAGATAGAGATTGAGTTAGAGACTGGTTAAGATAAATAGATAGAGAAGTTGGAAATTATATGGCAAGAGAATAGTAGGTACATCTGTAGAGTTTATGTGATGATTAAATTGGCTTCACTTTAATAAATAAGTTTTGTTTGCATTCACCATACAAGTGTCTGATGAAATGTCATTTATTTTGTGGATTGAGGTAATCCACTGGTGGCAGTGAAAGGAAAATGACTGGAACCTTTGTGAGGGCACAAAACATAGGTGCCTCAAGGAGGTGAACATCACAACACCCTTGAGACGTACATCTCAAATTGCACTGCTTAAAACACAGGAACGGCTGTGCAGGATATATAGTAATGGAACCTTGCATCTTGGAGCTCCACATATGGTATAGGGAGGATTTCTATGATGTCATATTTTTTCCTGCAACCTATGTTTGAGTTGATGGATGAGTCTGAACATGTTTATGAGTAAATTGATGGGAAAGGCCAGATTGCTCATAAACATGTTCGAACTTGCTTATGGGTTCAAATGTAGGTTGCAGAGAAAATGTGAAATGGTCATACACAGAATCACATAACACACCCCAATGCCTTCCACTATGTCATGCAGTAGCATCTGTGTTATTTAGTTTCATTTATATTTCATCTTTCTTCCAAGGTGTTCAAGATAGTGTATATGTCTCTCCCACAACTTCATCCTCATAACTACTCCACATGCTGGATCAGGCTTTAAGAGGATGATTAGCCTAAGTCACCCAATGAATTTCATGGCTCAGTCTGCATTTTCTCAGGCTTTAGGCCAATATGTCAAAGACTACAACACACGTAGGAAGGTAAGCATACAAGACCTATCAGAACTTGGAGCAAGAGAATATTCTGATCTGGTTGTCATGGATGTCGGAGGAATCGCTCACAAGAGGTTCCACATTGGGTTTAAGAAATGGTCAATCGTAGGTGAGAGTCAGCCAAGAATAAGCTTCACTTAGGAAGAGCATCTTTGCCATGTCTTCCAGTTAAGGGCCAGCACTTAGTTCTTTGGCTTATAATGTCATCATTTTGATCTTGCAGCAAGAACAAAATTCATTACTTTCACTCTAGAAAGGAAAGAGACCTTCCAACATTATAGAAATGGAGGACAGAAATTCTTACAATGTCAGTTCTTAGGGATGTTAACAGATTCCAAGAACAGTTAGAAACAAAGGCAAAAGAATAGGATGAAAAATTCCCGGGCATTTTAACTTAACACTTTTACTAACAGCATTTGATCCAGAAATGAGGCATGGCAGCCATTTAGAATAAGAAAAACTGGTGGGAAATCTGGAAGACCACCCAGCAGTATCACAAGGAAGAGGAACATAGCTATCTGGGGAAGAATAAGCAACTAAACTAGAGTCCCAGAAGGTCTAGGGTCAGCCTAAAAGACCCTTTGCTTCCCAAACTTCCATTCTGATTTATTACATGGCAGACTGCTGTGGAGGCAAATTAGAGAAAATTCTTACCTGGCAAGGGATGTAAGTACTACCAGAAAACAGTGGCCAAAGACTGTTACTGTCAGGTTTCTGATACTGGGGCATTCACCCTTGACCATGCAATTTAGGTGTCATTGCAGTGGCTCATAGAACTTGGCCTATTCAATCCTTTTGAATAAATTATTAGTCAATGGTCTGGAAGCCCTTTGCAAAATGGTGGCCTTGCCTTGTATAAATGCTCTCACTACAGGCTGGATTGGAAGCCAAGGTATCCATCCTGTCTTCTTCCTATTCATTCCTCTGCAAGGAGAGAGTTCTTTTCTGTTAAACACAGATGGAAGGAGTAATACGCCAGGCAGGGAAAAGAGTCTGGCACTTATTACAGTTTAACAACTCTGTGTATCAGTTACACAGTTGTTAGCACTATATAGGCCTTAAATAATCAATTGGTATTTAATTAGCATACAGTACAATTACTGCCTTCCTAAATCTATAATGATAAACCAAAGTTGCAAGTTATTGGATGCTAATTACTAGCTGATGATTAGAAACAGCTAAAGAAATTTGCCAGCCTCATTTGAGATATAATATGGCATGTCCTTTGCACATTGCTGAGCAGAAAAGCATGTTTTTTTTTCCTCCCCTCCCCTTGCCTTAGAAATCAATGGCTGCTTAATGTACGATATTTGTTTAATTAACTCTAAATTATATTCCCATTGACAACATTTCAGGGAAAGAGATCCGCGTCACATGTGATGGATTAGACTCAGAAGTCCTGTTTCAGCTGGCAGAATTTTGTTGTGCCTCTCATCATCTGCCACCATGTAAGTGCCCCTCACAAAGTCTTTCCCCCACCAACTCGGTTTGTTAAGAAAGCCTGCGCAGTAAGTGGGGTTGCAGGAAACACGAACTTTTAGCAGCATGTTAGCAAATGGAAAGACTGTCAGCTCTTGGCAAGCCACGAGGCAAAACCTGCTGTGATCTAGTATGCCAGAACAGACTCTGATAGAATGCCATGAATCAGGAGCAGAGGACCTGCCAGATCAGGGAGTGGATGTATTGGGTGGAAAGGAATAAGCCCCTACCTTAAATTTTTCGAAAAAGCCATTTAAACTCACAATCTAACACTTGGTTCTCTGGGAAGTACTCCTGTTAAACTCTGTGAGAATTTACTTCTGTAAGGATACAGTCAGATGTGCAGCTTAAATGGACTTGCCAGAATTTGTGGTATCTCAAGCAACTGAGGTTCTTCCCCAGGTCTCCAAACAGGGAGATGAATCTCAGGGTGAGCCGTTCTGCCAGATGAGAGAATCTGATGTTTTATGGAAGAAGGTTTTAATGACTGGGCACCCATGTCGTTCGCAGTCCAAATGGATGCCACGGCTCACTGGCTTGATGGCATGAAGGTGTTTGCATGTTTATTGCATTTGTTTAAACCCCACCACCACCACCACAACTGTTGCCTCGCTTGCCTCTGTGACATCAGAAAGACCCTCTCTATGACATCGCAAAGGGCCTCTGCTGTGATGTATTAATGACCAGTCTCAGGTTTCAGTCCTGAAATCTCAATGAATAAGATGCAGCTGACATGACAATCCTACATATCAGGGAATAAGTCCAATTAAGTACAGTAGGACTTGTTGCTGAACCCTGTGCTGGATGTTGGACATGTATAGAACTATACTGTAATTATAGAAGAAAGGTGGGGATCTTTTAATGAGACACACAGGGAGGTGTAATGGAGTTATAAAACCTCCTTGGAGAGAAGGCTATATACAAATATACAACACATATGACCACTATCTTAGAACTGCAGAGCTGGAAGGAGCCCAATGGATCATCAAGTCCAGCCCCTCTCAAGGAGGCACAGTGGGGAATCGAACTCCCAACCTCTGGCTGCACAGCCAGAGACCTAACTGCAATCCAGCAGTTCTTTTATTATATGTCAGTGATGATGCCAAGCTGGTCCTTTGTTGTGTTCACACTGCAAATTTAGCTCTTGTTTCGATCTAGGGCATTGCAGTCAATGCCCTAGATCGAAATGCCCAGAATGTAGAGCCCTGATCTGAAAATGTGGGTGGTCACAAACAGATGTTTGAATCCTAGATCCCCCCCCCCATTCCTCTTAGTACCGGGTTGATAAAAGACCAGGGAATACATGTGGCCTCCAGGTAGGCCCAGGAAAGAATCTGAAGTAGAGACCTGGACATTCACAAGCACTGAAGTGTTAACAATATTTTTCACTCCTGTAAAAGATTTAGTATTGTTTCCCACCCCCATCAGCTGCAGGATTCATCAAAGATTTTAAAAAATGCCTTTCTATTTAATATTTAAACACCCCTTTATGGGGGGGTGGTCTTTTTTTGCACTTCAGACCACTTCCAATCATTTGATATATATTTTTTTGCAACAATGAAAACAAAACCTTAATTAAAAAAAATGTCCAAGAATTTTTGCCATCTCACCCAGTGAGTTTTTCAATTCTTAAATCTCACCTGTGGGGATGAAATAAGACTCACACATTCCTGTTCTTATGTCGCTGTTTTCCTAATCCCTGTTTGCATGATAAACCAGTCCTCACGCCTATGGCCCAGTGTGGGAGCATGATGTGTCTTCCAAAGGCAAAACGTGTCAATTGTGTAGCGTGAGTGACGGATCTGGATGTGATGCCCCCGGCACTTTTCGAGAATCAGCTTGTCCTTCACACTCTGAATGGATGTTAATAACAGCATTGAATGGATGTTAAGGCAGAAAATGCCAGAAAATGAGTCAACGGGATTTGGAAGGAGAAAATGCAGAGGAGAGGCAGTCAACTGTACTAAGCAGGCTTGCCACATTACACAACTGTATCCATGAATACACATGCCCCCAATGTTCAAAGGGTCAGGAATATGAAGTGGTTGGAGACATTGTCGCATGAAAATGCGTAGATGCACGTCTGGGGGCTCACAATGTGAATGCTGTGTCTACAGCAAAAACAGAGACACTAGGTGCTACTCTGAATCTCCTCTCCTGTGCTGTGTTTATTAAGGCATGAGAACTGGGCTTTGTTTTATTTGCTGCTAAGTGGGACGTGCTGTGGTTTTGCTGATGGATGTGTTTACAGTGGCTGCTGTTTGTGTGACCCGGTTTTTTTACTTGCTGCTGTTGTGTAACACTTAGGAGCATCAATTCAACCCAAACCAACCTCTGCTTGTGTTAAGCAGAATGCAGGAGGATCAATGGACGTCGTCTCAGAATGTGGAAAGCTAAACAACTTAGGAAGGAGAGCTTAATTCCCCTCCTTCTAGAGAAGCTGATTAATTCTACGCTTCCTGTTTAGGTGCTTGAAACTTGAAAAGAAAGATTTAAGGGCTAAACAAGACTTGATGCTGATTGTGTGGATATAAATCAACTCATATTTTTTTATATAAAGAGGAATTTACCTTTTTTTTACTCCAACTCTTGTTGTCCAACACTGGCCAGTCTCTTCTAGCAACATGCCTTTTGCTTTGCAGATACAGCTCCTAACAGTTTTGAATTTATATGTTTATAACATTCATGCTCCACCCTATATCTTATGATCTTGGTGATGTACAGTCATAAAAAACTATAACAACAATTCAATGTTTAGTTATAATACAATAGTTGTGTTGTTGCCCCCTAGCCACCCAAATCCATAAAATATTTTTGTACTAGTTGTTCAGATAAGGCATTTGTACCTCTTTAAATGCTCTTTCAATTAATGTTCCTAACTCAGATTTCCCCAGCATCCCGATAATGGTCTCCCTACCTTGCTTTGAACTCATTGCTACCTTGGGGATCCATACGAAAAATATGGCCAGCCAGTTGGAGTCTTCTATGTGCAACAATGTTATGTGTACATGAGCTGCTCCTCTGGAGCACCTCCTTATTGGTAATGGGATTGAAATATCGAATCTTTAAGATTCAGCAGAGACACCTCTGCTTGATGACATTGAGCGTCTTGTTGATACTTGAGGATGTCTTCCAAGTCCCACTGGCTATATGCATTCACAATGTATACACAATTTTTTTAAACATCCTACCTCTCACCCATCCCAGTCTTCACCTCAAATAGGATGGGGGTAAGGTACACATTAAATGTCTATCCCTTCCCTCTTAGTTGCCATACTGTGGAGACCAACTTGTCTGTCTCCTTTTATATTCATGGTGCAAAGCCTTTCCTTCCTGCTTGAAATGTAGGGTGATGTTGCTATACGAATAATAATGATATTATGCTAATCAGAAATAGGAAATTGTCTCTCTTAGCACTCATAGGTTAAGGGTAGGCACTTTTCTGAATGTGGTTAAAAGCACACTTAGATTTTTCTTTCTGACACATTTAGCTCAACAGAGCTTAATACTGCTTAACTCTGATTATATTGCTTATTTTCTTTGCATATTTCTCTCTCTCTCTCTCTTAAAAATCATTTCTCCCATGTTTAGTATGATGACCCTCTCGCAAACACAGAAATCTGATAAAACTCAACATTGCACTGGCTCAAACTGAGCAAGGTGGTTAAAATGCGGACTTCTAACAAGCAATTACTGTATAGAACCAGCCTTACAAGAGTTTGTATTTCTTGTAGAAGCTGCATAGTAACCGATAGCAATTTCTGGTAATTAAATCCAAATTAATTCCCGTAACTGAGGAGAGAAGTTTATTTATGGTATTGTATTTATTAGTGCTCCTTTATTTGAAAATGCCACCATTGTTTTTGTTAATTACAATTTGCTAAATAATTTCTCTTGCCTAGGTATGAATATTAAATGGCAAAGATATGCCGTATCACAGAGAGGAAATTGTGTGGAGAATGGAAGTCTCGGGGAGATTGGTCTGCTAGGATTTTTTGCACACTTCCAATTTTGATAGTTAAAATAGACAAGGGTAGTTAATTGGCAGGTGGAACAGATTGGAGTGGCTGGGTCAGTCTAAGCTCCCAAGCCCATTAAAGTACCGTTAGTTGAGGACAGGTTTAGGCAAGTTTTCTGCTCATGGACAGGCTCATTTTTGACTGGGATTTCCAATATGCATACCTGTCTTCATTCTAACTGGCCCCTAGTTCTTCTATTTTACCTCACTGCTTCCACAGTCCACCACCTTCATTCTCTTTGGTCAGAGATGGACTGGAGCAAGCTTTCCACAGACTAAACCTTCTGATACCATGGCCCAGTAGTAAGATTACTACTGACCAAACAGAATGAAGGAGGTCAGTCTCTGCAACAGCATCCACCACTGATAGATAGATAGAAGTTTATTTACGGTCCTTAGACCAGTCACATAAGTATAAAACCTTATAAAACACTAGAATTTTTAACTGTCAGTATTCCATTAAACATGATGGCATACACACAAATGGAGACTGCAATCTATTTGATATTTGACTTCCGCATCCAAAGTATTGCAACACAGAATACTCTGGTTTCTCTTCATCCACCACTGGAAATGCTAGTGAACTCTGTCCTCCAGTTCCGTGTAGCAAAGCAGAGCTAGGATCCTGCTATAAATTTATTTTCCATGGGAAAGGAAGACACCAGGGCAAGAGGTAAAGGGGTGCCTTGAAGTGACTCGAGACTTTGCAGAGTGGCAACCTTACATAATTTAGTGTTGCCATTATAACTAAGAAAGATAGGGATGAAACCAGAATCATTTGGGTCTGGTTTCATCTGCCGTTGTCTCCAGCTCTGCATATTATTGGTTATGTCTACAATTGTTTTTCTCCTCTTTCTTCCATCTTGAGTCTTTTCACATGACACTTACCACCATGTGAAGAGACTCAATATGTTGCCTAATCAACTAAATTACCATCTGCCAACACCAGGTCTAGAATGGGGTGGACAGAAGGTGGCCTGTGAGATTTTGGCAACTCTCAACCCTCCTCCCCCATTGCTCCCTAGCTACAGTCTTTAGGGATAAATATTTTTTCTGTTCCTAGAAGCTACTAGGAAAAATCGCCCAGTTGCCTAAACCCAAACAACATTCAAAGTGTTCCTGATTTAGATGTGCATTTTCTCCCCACCATAGTTCTCACATTTTCTGGCATCTATGGGCTGGGTGTGCCTTTCCCCCACAGGAGCTTGAGGTAGAACAGGGTTCGATGGGTTGGCCATGGAAACTCACTCGGGCTGTGAAACCGGTACAGAGTTCCTTAAATATCACACTTACTTTGAAATCTCTATTAGGGTCCCTGTAAATCGGTTTCAGCTTTACAGCACAGAGCACTCACCCCTGCTTCGGTTGCCAAGTCTTGGCCTGGCCAAGTCTGCTGTTCTGTCTTCTAAAGTCCACTCCCCACAACCTGCCCCATCCCCAGTTTTTTTATTCCATGCCCCCACGGCCTGGTAGACTGTTGGGCTGTAGCCATTCCTCCGTCATGCACAACATTCCTCAGCCATGCACAGCTTCTCAAAGAGCTTCACTGAGTCACAACAGCACCTTGCTCAAATAAGGAGAGACCCCTGGCCCTGATACTGTATAAGCATTCCAGATGTGTTGGCAGTTTGAAAACATCAATTAGCTCCCAAAGAATTATTATTACTTTTGAAATGTCATTTTATAGGGACAATGGCACAACACAATCATCTAGAACAATTTATCGGAGTGTATTTACTGTGTGAGGAGCTATTTATTGCACGGGCTTTACAGCTGAGGCAAACCTCTCCCCGCAAAATGGCAAGTCAGGCAGAAGCGAAATGCCATTTCCCCTGCATATATTAGTGGCACATCGGCAGGAAGCACCTTTCTCTGCTGAGTGCCATTTGCCTGGCATTTTCTCATGCTCACAGAGTCACAGCTGTCACCAATGACAGGGGCATTGGCATTGTGGGCAGAGCCGGGGCGGCTCCCGAATTTCTGGCTGGGAACTTCAGACCGTGCCGAGGTGGTTTGTTCGGCTTTCTTGTGTGTGAAAAAGAAAGCGAACAAAGACTGGTCTGCAGCCTTGCCAACCTTTTCTGCCACAATCCTGTCACACTTCAGAAAACTCAGAATTGATGCCAGTTCTCACTTTTAATGGTTGGGGAGGGGAAAGCCCTAAAAAACTGAAGGGAGGGGAACCTTGTGACAGAGAGACAGCCTCCGTTGAGCTTAATGATGGTGTAAAATGTAGCTGGAACCAACAGCGGCTAGCTCTTAGTCGGTTTAATCCAGTAATGTCTAGTAATATGCAGAATTTGTTCTATTTACAAGAATATGCAGACAAACGGTAAAGGTAAAGGTTCCCCTTGACAATTTTTGTCCAGTCGTGTTCGACTCTAGAGGGCGGTGCTCATCCCCGTTTACAAGCCATAGAGCCAGCGTTTGTCCGAAGACAATCTTCCGTGGTCACATGGCCAGTGCGACTTAGACACAGAACGCTGTTACCTTCCCACCGAAGTGGTCCCTATTTATCTACTTGCATTTGCATGCTTTCGAACCGCTAGGTTGGCGGGAGCTGGGACAAGCGACGGGCGCTCACTCCATTGCGTGGATTCGATCTTACGACTGCTTGGTCTTCTGACCCTGCAGCACAGGCTTCTGCAGTTTAACCCACAGCGCCCCCACGTCCCATATGCGGACAAAAGAGGAGCCCTTAATTTCTATGTAACTGCTCCTCTTCCAAGGCAGTGTACATATGTGCTGGCTCTTGCCCTCATTGGTTTACCTCTGAGATACATCAGGCTGAGAGACACATACAGAGAGGAAAAACAGTCTAGCAGAAAGGCTAGACTTTTAACCTCTCTCTAGGCTCCATCTCTCTACCACATTTGCATAGAACATGAATAATACATGACTTATACCTAACAAAGGATGAACGGTGGTGTCATCCAGGCTGCAACAATAGTCTGCTGGGAACACCCAGACAACCATCACCGATGGCCAGTTTGGGGCCCCCACAGTTTACAAAACATTAGTTTCACAGCCTCCTCTTCAGTCTTAATGTTGCCCTGAGCTACTTTCTCCTCTTCTTTGCTAGCCCTCCGGAGCTCAACTTTTGTCTGCTTTTGACTGGGCAAGTCTTTCATTCTGCAGCTGTTTCACTCTCTTGAACCTTCATTATTGTCTTTAAGCAGGAGGACCATTGCTCCTGGAACTGAACCTGCCTCCGGTCCATATGGAGACTGACCACAAGGTCAGTCTTACCACTCACAGTGATATTAGCCAAATTGTGATATCTGAGTATCTTGTAAGCCTATTCCAATTAATTTTGGAAATACAATTATTACACATGAACCCTTCTCTGGAACTTCCATGAAGCATCTAGCTGGTCTAGCTGGGTTACTTAAGGGGGTACCATGCATGAGCAGTACTTAAAAGTCTAGGCTTTCTTCTTGTCCAAGTCTAACTCATATGCCACCAGTCTCAACCCTGCAGGATCCAATAGATTATTTCTTTAAAATGCTCAGGTTTTTAGTTACTGCAAAATCCTCAAACTTCCCTCTAGCTGCCTAAGGGGTTTCTGGGGGCACCTCGAGAACTCCTTAATGGCAGCAACCAAGCTTATCAGAAGAGACATGCATGAACTCGAGTCTGAAGTGATTTACTGCTAAATAATAAACAAAGGGAATCAATAATTGTCAAAGGATGTTAGGAAAGCCAACAGGGCCCTGTCAGGCTTGTGCCAGCAAATGCCTCCTCAGGTCAGTTTTCCATTGCTGGTTTCCCTTTTCAAGTACCTATTTGTATTCAGCACCACGAGGAACAAAAGGCCTATTTAACACATTATCCAAGGGAAAGCCCATGTGCACATCAAGAAGAGGCAAGATGAAGCATCATTTACACTACAGGCCAAGTAAAGGGACTGCCAAAAGATTAGCCCAGT
This sequence comes from Pogona vitticeps, assembly GCF_051106095.1. Taxonomy (NCBI): domain Eukaryota; kingdom Metazoa; phylum Chordata; class Lepidosauria; order Squamata; family Agamidae; genus Pogona; species Pogona vitticeps. The sequence continues at coordinate 22,929,432 of NC_135790.1, forward strand.
GAGTATAGGGTAAGCTTTCCCCTGTTTAGCCCCAAGAAGTATGACATTGCCCAATCCAGATAGGCCCCATTGTTTGCTCAGCTTAGGGATCACATATCTTTCTAAATGTACTTTCGATTGAATGGAGTGGTACTCTTCCTCAAACACAGTAGGAGAAAGTATAGTGTGAGAGGTATGTTATTTGACATTTATAAACCATTTTTCAGATATTGGCTGAAATCCAGTAGTAATTCACAACCAGAAGTAAGTAGGAACCAATGAAACTTACCAACACCTCATTAAATCAATGGGCTGACTTTAGTGTTATTGCTGAATTTGACCCGTGACCTCAGCAATCCTCATTACATTCTCATTAAATTAGGCCCATGTTATCCCACATTACATATGGATATGGTGAAGCTAAGATATAGTGGTTTGCCTAAGGCAATCCAGAAAGTCCGTGATATATTTGGTGGAGCTGAGATATCACCTTGTATTATTTCACACCCGAGATGACAATTACCTTTGGGTAAATACTGTAAAAAAAATGCCGTGTGCACAAGTTTTTCAAAGGTTTTTACCTGCCTGCTGTAACAGGAAGCAAAGGGAAATATCAAGAGAACCAAGCCAAGGGAGGTGTCATAACTGATATAGGATTCTACAGGTAGAAGATGAAGCTTGCTCTAGAAACCTAGCAGAACTGCTTTTATAGCCTCCAGAGGATATCAGTTGGGAGTCTGTCACTTGGCGTCAGGATAACTTTTCAGATAGCTCCCGGGGCTTGTTAAGACTCTAGCGTTCAGGCTGCATTTTAACCTTGGCACAGCAGCACAGTCTATAAAGCAGGAATGGCTGAAATGAAAGATATGGGGGAAATTATCTGAATTCCTATTGCATTCTCTCCCCTCTTTTCTCTTCTTTTAGTCAATGCAGATCATTGTTTATGACACTGTATAAACTCTAGACTTTCTGCTATTGCCTTTATCTGCACTCAGCTGTCAAACTTAGGGTTTTTTTCTCTTTGTCTTTTTCAAACATGAGAAAGGCAGGCAAACTAACGGGGCCTAAAAATACACATGGCCTAGATAGTGAGGCATGCCCTATCAAATCAGATACATAATCCATTTTTTTAGCATCATTAACTCAGGTTTTTCCCCCCTTGCAATTATAAGATCCGTGGTGCTTTCCTATCAAGGATGCCAGAGTTTCAGCAAACTGCATTATCAGCAGAAAGCTGCCATTCCATGTGACTGTAGGCTTTGGGCCAAGTTAAATATTACACTGAATTCTGTGTGGCTTTTGCCAACCCTTTAAAACAAAGCAAAAGTAAAGCAAAGCAAAACAAAACAAAACAAAGCAAAAGCAGCTAATGGAAGAGATTGCAAATCAGGTTAGAAAAAAAATAGATAACGAGTGGACATTTAGTCATACCCCCACATAATTCCTCCTTTGGTTGAAAAAGCAGCTATGGAGGAAGAACTTCAAAAGGAAATGATATTTTGCAGAGAAGGGGTTCTGTACCACTAGTGTCTTTCTTCTACTTCTGCTTGCACCCTCCAGAATATGTTATTTTTAATGGTCCCTCTTTGATATTAATGCTTCTAGGACAGCCTGCATTATTCCTCTTTACAAGAATCAGGGTACTGGTGATGCTGATTATTCTTTTCTTGTTACTACTACTTCATTTCTCTCCCTGCTGATCCTCTTACTTGCAACAGTGGTCAAAATTCTGTTGCTTAGTGCAGTAGATTGCACTAGGATAGACCTATTGAATCAAAGGGGATTTAGTGAGTCTGTTCCTCCATAAATTCCTCTGATCCAAACAGGCTTTTTCTTACTCTCACTTACTGTACCAAAATAAATGACAGTTAAAATATGGTCCATTTGAATCCATGGAACTTATGGAGGAGCTAACTCACCAAATCTCCATTGACTCAATGGGCTGACTCTAGTGCAATTTACTATACTAAGCAACAGGATTTGGGCTTTTAATTAATATTAGTAATTAGCAAGCATTTGGTTAGTTTGTGTGCATGTGTGAAGATGGGTGTAATTGATTATCCTTCTCTTATAAGAAGCTGCAAGAGTTGCAGTGGATCTCTAGAGATAATGGCTTTCTTTGGAATCTTCACAAGTTGCATTCAGACCTAGAGGGGCATAACCCATTGACATATTTTACTGAACCCACATGGTGCATAGGACACCTAAGAATAGCTCAGTCAGTCAGTTGCTCAGTTGGCTGCTGTCCGTTGGAGTTTCAGCACCTGGACAGCTCTATGCAGACAACTAGAAATGAGGTCCTTGTTTAAAAAGCTGTCTTGTCTGTAACTCTTTCTCAGATTCTACCCCATTCCAGAAGAACTGAGTTTTAAAGGCTCAGCATTCTAGCCTGGATCTGGACAGTATTTTAGTCTCCTGGGGCACAACCCAGAATTAGGCATAACAAAAAGCTCATGGAGAGACACAGTACATCCTTAAGTGTTAAAGCCATTTAATTATTATCACACAAATCTTCTGATCTCTCAAAGTTTGCAAATGAGGTTGCTTCATTTTGTGATTGGCTTCATTTGTATTCTGACCACTCAGATATGATCAGATGAAATTGTGTTGTTGAAACACTAATGTGCTTTCTTATCCTAATAATAAACATGCTCACTAAAGGATCTGTTTTGACTCTCAACAAGCTTCCTTTTGCATGCAGGTTGCACTTGTTGGCATACACAGGACAGTGAAATCCTTAGTAAAGAATGGACCAATCTCTCAAAAGAACCATGCTCAAGGATGTGAACTGTGAGTGGAGGGAGGATGCTCAGCTGGAGAGAAGATCTCTAGTTCATTGAATTTTTGCTGGAAGGCTCCATCTCAGACTTGGTATCAAGTCTTAGATCTAAATTCAGCAACTGTGTGGCACCACAGGTCCTTCTGATCCAGCTGCCCCATCCTTTTCTCCTATCCTTCTCTGACTTCATTTGTGTCACATCTTGGCTGATGTTCAGCATCAGGATGATTGTATTTATTCATATAAGGCTGCCAACTTATTAGAAAATAAATAAGAAGATCCTGATATAATAGATGATATCTTATCAACTTCACAGAGAAAATGACGACCCACTGGCAAGTGGAAATGGCAATGGAACTAGTTACAAAATAAACCTGAATGAGCAAAGAAATGTCATGACCTCTTTATCACTTTCCACCTCCATATCAGTATATGATGACTTCCTAAAAGATGGGACTCTTTCTATCACAAGAAGTGGAAAATTTAATGGAGCAGAATCCTATTGATCATCAATACAGGAGAGCATGCAAAGAAGTTTGTTAACGTTCCCCTCATTCATCCATACAGAAAAACTCCACAAGCCATGCCATTATTACCAGAAGTGTTACAGACTAGACTAGAAAGTGAGGCTAGGAGACAGAAACTGCCATGTAGCAAACCATGAGCCTTTGGGTGAGTGGGGATTTCTAGTCTTGTCCACCTTGATGCTAATTGTCTATCTAATACACACAATTGCAAGATTGGTATACTACTTGGCCTTAGACTCAGTAGATTTCCAACAACCTTCATCAACATGCACCTATTATTGCTCCAGTCATATACCCATTACATTCCTGCTCCCAACTTTCACTTCTCCAGCATCATCAGAACAAGGAGGACTTCTTGGGCCCCTTACCCATCCTAAAAAGCTGGAATATAAGTGGAATTTATTTTCTAAGCCAATGATATCTGAGCGACAACATATTTCTGGACTAGGGGTGTAAAGAAATTCACCAAACCTTTTTAAAAACCCTATGGGATTTCTCATCTCCAGATGAGAGTAAGACAAGGAGCACTGGTGTTGTTGTTTTTTTAATCACTGTATCTGATAATTGATCCAAACTGCTTCTATGCAAGACTCCTCTTCCTCCACTTTGTTAAGTAAAGCGCTAACATAGCAAGCACAGAAGAGGTGGCAAACAGCTCCTCCCATGTTTTTGATCCGCAGGTACAAAGCAGATGGCATCACTATTTTGCAGAATGTGCATCATGCATTAAAGCATTGCTTGCATTAATTGCAGAATGTTGCTTTATTTTACTTGTGTGTTTGTGTGTGTGTGTGTGTGTGTGTTTCTGTGTGTATGAAGGTATTTATTGTCGTTCCAGATCTTTTCTCTTAGCAAGCATGTCACAAAAATGATTTTGCAATTCCTCCCATGTGTGGAAGAGACAAGCCAAGATGTCAGCAAGAATATATATATTTTTTTGTATTGTATTGATTTTACTGGAATGCGTTCTGGTGTAGAGTGCAATATAAGTTGTTGTTTTTGTTGTAATTTATTCTCCAATTCTGATGTGCCTCTGTACTCATTTTCCATTCCAGGGCACTGACTACTGGCTTGTCCTAGGTCTCTGAGTCCATCTCATGCCCCTGCCAATGCTCTAGCCTAGAAGTTCAGATGAGCAACATTTGGGAAGAATCTCTGTTTAATTATCTGCACTTGACTTTGTTCATTCTTTTTTCTATAGTAATACATTCAGACCCCTCCTATAGACACTGGGATCCTGAAAGGGACTTCCTAGTCACATCTCCAAGCCATTTCCACCCTGAAGCCTGGCTTTCAACACTGTTTCATGCTTTCCATCGCAACTCCCCCTTGCTCTCCACTATAACTGCCTCTCTTGCTGAAGAAGCCAGCTGTCCTCTTAATTTAAGTTCTACCAACTTGCCTTTTCAGCCTGCTGTGGAAGCATCCAAGAAATGCCAGGATCCCTGGCATTTTCCTATGTTAATTTCCTCATTGTTTTAGGAACCACTTGATATTTACACAGGATCACTGATGGTATCCTTTCTCATAGCTTAAGAGCTTATGTTCCAAGAATGGGTGATCAAAGTAGATAATAATCTCTTCTGGACTTAAAACTCGTCAGTGTTTAAGCCAGCAATGATATTTCACAAACAACTGTGACAGCTGTGCATTCATAGTTAGTCTGCAAAGGCCGGGCAAAGAGTTTTCATGCTTTGTGGCGCCCTCCTTCTCTTATTCTAACCAAGCCCTGATGTTATTCCGAGAGTTATAATGGAAACATCGATTTTTTTCAAAGCAACAGCTAGACTCGGAGTCAGGCAGAAGTAACAGAATAGTAAAATTCCAGGAAATCGTTAGAAGAAAACCAACCAACCAAAAGGTGGGGAACCAAGCCAACAAAAGCTTCTTGACAAAACACACAAGAAGAACGTAGAAAATGTGACACTTCTTAAAAGTAGATCCACTTATGCCCAATAGAGAGGACATTTCAAGCATCCTTTAAAAAAAAAAAACACGTTCCTGCATTTCTTCTTCATCTACCTTGATAGAAAGACAAAAGCGCAAATAGCGCAATGACTTTTGTCTGGAACTTAACAGCTTCCCTGATTGAATTAAATGTGACTACAACATAAAGAAGCCTCTTCATTTAAGGTGCGAAAGTTTCCTTCCTTCCCTTTTACTAACAGCTCGCTTCCTATTTACAATATGATGACTTGATTACAAGCTATGTTGCCATTCTTTCCCCCCCCTCCCTTTTCTCCCACCCCATCTCTTTATGCCACTGATAAAGCAGGTTGTAAAATGAGGTAAGGTAATAAAGGCAGAATGATGAGCTTAGCGCAATGTGACGAGAGAGGTGGAGGTTGTTAAAGGGGATGCATTATCTCAGCCATTCTCTAGTTCCTCTCTACACCACCTTCTTCAAAAGCGTGATGGATATCAATCCATATATGATTGCAGCAGCGCTCCTCCGAAAGTGTCCAGAGTGGAAACGAACACTAAAGACCCACAAATCTTCACCTGTTTTATACATACATAAATGCACGCATGCAGCAGCAGGAGCTGGTCCAATCTTGAATGGCCTGTACTACTTTAGGCAATGGGTGGGTGGGATTTTGCAATCCTAACCTATGCAGAAACAAATAACCCAGCAAGTAGAACCAAAATAACCAACACACCATTTGTTTGCTCTTTCAGTTTTCTGTGTGTTGCTGCTGTCATGGTTTGAATATACGATGCCAGAGATTCAATCCAGGAATTTCTATAGGCACAGGATTCATCTTACCTACTACACTAGTATCTCCCCACCACTCAATTCCAGCTTTTAAAATAAGGGTTCATGTGTGGTACGACTATACATCTCTGAAATCAGTATAACCTTGTATGTTATTCTGTTCACAGCCTGGGGTGTGTGTGTGGAATGTCAGCCTACAACTTCCAGAACTACAGGTGAGGGATTCTGCATCCTTTTAAAGACAATTATTGTCTTTAATCTTGATTGTATGAAAGCTGATCCATGAGACTTTTTGGCACTCAAAACTCATTAAAACTGTTTAAATAAATTGTGCAGAGGAGAACTTAGTAAATCATTTGCTTTCCCACTTCCACAAATATTCAGTTCTTAGCTCAACAGGTGGACTGAGACATGTCTTTAACTTGCCTTTTCACACACAACCCACCTCCATTTCTTTTAAAGGTATACACTGAAGTGTGGGAAATACATTTTCAAACACGCGTCTGAATGTGATCTGACATAGGCATGTGAACCTATGTGCCCATTCCCTTTGCACATGGGATGGAGCTGATTCATAGATAAATACAAAAGGAAAACACACTGGTAAGAACTGTAAAAAGGTTTGCCCATCCTTTCTACCGACATGATTCCCATTTGTCTGGTGAACCTGCTTAAGGCATAGGAACAGCTTCACCTCCACTTCATCCTCCTACTTTAAAAAGAAAAAAAAAGGTGGGTTCTTGGCTGGCACTGGCAAGAAAGTATTCTGAGAATTACAGCTTAGCTTCCAGGCACAGGCTTGGCCATTGGTTCTTCTTTATGAGCCTTTATTGTTATTACCACCTCTTTCCTTTTATATTCCTGCCAAAATACTCGCATTAATCTCCTTTGTTCCCTGAAGGCAAAACATGGGTAATTGGATTTATATAGGTTAGAAATTTGCTAGATGGTATGTGTGTGTGTGTGTTTGTGTGTGTGTTTGTGCGTGTGCATGAGAGAGAGAGAGAGAGAGAAATAAACAAATAAGGAAGTAGTAGAGTGGGGTGAGTGCCCTGCCGTGTCAAATCTCAGAGCCTCAAAATTAGCTTCGGCAGATACCCCATAAATTACCTCTATGCAGTCACCATTCCTCTGTTCCCCTCAGGCTTGTTGTGATTGTTGATTACTTTGGGCTTGATTTAAGAACTCTTCCTTCTTGGAGTGCTGAACTTTTCCAAAGCTTCTCATTTTGGACTTGCCCAATCAACCTTGTCTGTGCTAAATCCCTTCTGCTTTCTCTCAAGTCTCCTTCCTCGTCAATTTGCTTCCCAACCATTCCTCCTTCTCCTCCTCCTCCAACACCACCTCCACCTCCATCTCCTCCTCTTCCATGATTCTGGGAAAACTTTATCTGCAGGTACTTCCAAAGCTTACTTGGAAAGCATAACCAGAGTTCCACAGTAGAGTGTATGCTTTGGAGTAACAAAGTCCAGGTTTGTTTCCATGAATGGGGATCCAAGTCACAGGACACATTGTCAAGTTGGACTTGTCACACCAGTGACTTGACTCAGGGTTTTTCTTCATTGCCTCAGACTTGACTCACAACTAGGAACCCACCCACTCCTCCCTTCCTTTTTTGGGGGGAAAAAGCTTGCTTTTAATGTGGACTTGGACTTGGTACCAAAGACTTGGACTCAGACCTGCCAACATTTGTATTTGTTTCCAGATATCCCCTTGTCAAAGGATCAATTAGCTTGTCAGGAAAAAAGCCTGGGACTCTATGAAAAGCTGCTTTCAGTCAAAACAGGCAAAGAGATAAATATCTCTAAGATAAAATAGGTATTTAGGATGCGCAGATAGAAGGATAGGGATATGAATCTTTCTTTGTCTTATCCTCTTATGAAAGAAGAAGTACCACAGTCTTCTTCTCCTCACCTGTGAGGACTAGGAATGTAAATCTTGGTTTATTTCATTCCTGAAGGCAGAAAGGAAATTTCAAAAGTCTTGTCCTCTCTTGGTGTGATTATAAGAGTATTTGTGCATTTTTTCAAGTTTCAACATATTTGATAAATTCACAGAAGTGTGAGCTTTTTTGGCAAGAGTGCAAGAGTTTTGTTTTTGTGTTGTTGGGGTTTTTTTTAACATGAAAATCCTTATAATTTGTATGTCAAACGCTGCCTTTTCTGGAAAATGTAAGGCCATCAATACAAAATACAATTTTTTTCCATGCAAAAAAGAGACATGCTCCCTCCCCCCCCAACTCAAATACTGTTGCCAACAAAAAGGTCTATCTAGTCTTTTTTGCTGTTGTGTTTGTTTGCATGGGGAAGCACAGTAATTGTTTTGTGGGGTGGGGTTTGACAATGTGTCTTGATGTGCTGAAATGCAAAACTTTTTTTTCATTGAATATGGGGAAACTTTGCAAATATTTGTTACAGCCTAAGTGGCAACTGTGTGAGATTTTACAGTTTTCTTGATTCTGTCCCCTCATTTGCTAGACAGATGAGTAGGAGGCACAAGATTTATACAAAATCTGAGCAAGACAGGAGGACCGCTTCTTAGATTTCACGGAAAGAAAACAACTTTAAAGTCTTGGATGGGCTTGCCTTTCTGTTAACCATCTGCCAGTTCTGTGCTCGCTCCCTCTCCTCCCCCCCCCCCGTGTTGTACTTATCAAGGGGGACAGATACTAATCCCATACATGTTTTGCACAACTGATGGAAATCTTAAGGGGCAAAATCACCTCCATGTCTCATTCTCACCAGGCATTGGGCTTTCAAGCTCTCCTTTCAGCTGTCTCACCAACACAAGCTAAAATGAGTTGTTTAGAAGAATTTAGGTCACATTTTTCTCTTATGCCGGGCAGCAAGATATGTGTTACCTCTAGGCCTCCCTGGGCCCCAAGTGGCTTTACTAGCTCTCTTCTTTGCTCCACCCTTTTCTGCTGTAATTGGTTGTCCTTTTATTCTTGTCACTCTACTAATGTGCTGCTAACAAATCTGGGCAAGGACACACCTCCTGAGGGCAGCTCACAGAAACCTCTTCCTTGCCTTTGGCTTGTTCCTGCCTCTGCTACTGCTCCCATGTTCTTGTCCTAGCATCTCATTTCCACTAGATTTGGATCTGTTTCCTGCTGTGCCACCACAATGTGCCTCTACAACCTAAGCTTTCCTCCTCTTTTTCAATCAGATATTCTGTTCTTCCTGCCTCTGCTTATAGAGTCCAGCTTTGCAGAGATCCAAGGCCTTTGAGTGGAGGGTGAAACCATTTTTCACAACAGAATGGTTGCATAGAGAAGTGTGTAGGTAGATTTCTGGAAGGTAGATTTTCCATATTCTTCTTTATTTCTTGGCAAAAAGGACCCTCCTTTATAGTGGCTGAGACAGGGGTTAAATCACATGGAACTTAACTTGTTTAAGTCATCTAGAACCAGATTGGTGAGGGGAGTATTCTCAAAACCTTGGTCCCACCCCTGAATCAGCAATACATCTCAGCTACTGCAGTAAAATTAGTGGGCATATAATTATAACTATCAGGAGCAGACAAAGACAAGTTAAATATCACCTCCCATGGGAAAAAAATTATTATGGAAGCCAAGAAGTTCCAAAATGCCAGTACCTGCGGCTGTAATTTCACCGACTCTCCAATTACACCCCCAACAGTGAGAGAAAGAGAGATGTACCTTGAGAACATCAGGTATATATTTAGCTGCTTTGTGAAATGTTTTTTGGGGGAGGGAGAGATTGACGCACGATAGTGACAGTAAGAGCAGGGCTCTCCTAATGTGCCCTTTGTTAATCCCTGCACTTTTACTGTACACATACAATAGGAAGGAGCTTTGCTACCCCTTCCTGATAGTTATTGGCAAAGATTTAATGGCGGAAAGAATTACAGCAGTAATAATATGCTAGTGCTGCTCAGCACTTTACACTCAAAGAACTGGGCAGAGTGATAGTTTTATCTTCACTTCTTAGATTGGGAAACTGAGGCCCTAAAGAGAAGGTGCTGACTTGACTACCGTTAAACACCTGCACCGCATCTAATGATACCAGATTTTCAACTGCCAGATTTGCATCTGCTTCATCCCTCTCCCAAGCAGCAGCTGTCCATCATAGAAACTGAAAGTAAAGCAGGGTTGAGCAATCTAAGAGCCTAGGGTCATATTCAGACCTCCTGGACCCTATCGCCGGTTTTCTAGGGTTCTGCAGATGTTCCTGACCCCTCCTCTGTGTTACCATCACTGAGTGATTCACCACCTTCTGAATAGATTCTTTGCTGCTGTTCTAATCCAATGATGATGAAATGTCTCTCCTGCCCTTTTCAGCAGGAGCTTCAGCTTAAAGATTGCTGATCTATTTGTCTTTTGCCTTTGGCTTCACCCATCAATGGGATGTGGGCGCCAAAAAAAACTTTTCTGAAGTTGAATTGGATACTCAGGCTGAAAGGGATTATGGGCTAAACTTTTCTGGATGCCTTCCCTGCAAGCTAACAACACAGAAGTAAAATAAAAGTCTTTATGAAGTTTTAGTGGTGGTGAATAGGACCGTTCCTAACCCAAATCACAGTACGCTCCATAAAAATCAGCTACAGACCTGGCAAAATCCACACCTAATATTATCTTCTCTTCAGAAGGAACCCTCCGCACAATGGGTATAATTTAGTGCAGTTTTTTCCAAAACTTGTGTCCCCATATTTTCTTGGACTACAACTCCCAGAAATCCTGGCCAACCCAAAAGAAGGCTTCTGGGAGTTTTAGTCCAAGAACATCTAGTGACTCAATAGCTTTAATGGTTTTGGCTCAGTTGTTGAAGTGTTGTAGAACATTTATGAAAATTTCATATTTCAGAAAGAAAAGCAAAACAAAGCAACAATATTATCTGCAGAACATTTGACAGTTGCTAGGAAATAAATGTAGGGAATGGTAGAAATACAGCTCTTATACTGGCAAACTATGGACAAACTATGACTCTTAGCATAATTTCATGATGCTAAATCCAACAGAATCCATTAAAGCAGACTTACTAAATGAATAGGGACTTGTTTAATCAACACTCACACAAGCGCCATTGGCTGAAATCCAGTAGTAACTTATAATTACCAACCAGTTTCTAATGTTCCATTCTTGGGGAAGGTGCTGGAGTGGGTTGTTGACTGTTTTAAGGTGGCTTCATTCTTGCCTAGAGGAGAGAATTCAGAAGGGTGTGCTGGGGGATTCTGGTTCAACACCCTGGCTGCTGACCTGTAGGCTCAGGGTTCTGTTTTGTCCCCTATATACATGAAACCGCTAGGAGAGATTGTCTGGGGTTTTGAAGCTCAGTGTTACTGATATTCCAATGACACCCAACTCTACCTATCCTTGCCATCTAAATCTAAGGAAGCTCTTTTGATTCTAAATCAGTGTTTGGCATCAGTAATGGATTGGAGGAGGATAATAAACTGAAATTTAATCCAGACAAGACAGAGATGCTTCTGGTCAATCAAAAGGCAGATCAAGGAATAGAGATACAGCCTCTTATGGATGGGGTTACACTCCCCCTGAAACCACAGGTGCACAGCCCGGGAGTGCTCCTGGATTCATCTCTGAGATGGGATGCCCAGGTTTCAGCAGTGGCCAGGAGTGCATTTGCACAATTAAAACTAGTAACCTAACTACATCCATTTCTAGAGAGATCTGATCTGGCTACTATGACATATGCCTTAGTTACTTTCCTGTTGGATTATTTTAATACACTCTATGTGGGGCTGCTGATGGAAAGTGTCAGGAAACTTCAGTGGGTCCAAAATGCACCAACCAGATTACTAACTAGGGGTGGACACAGCGAACATACATATATGCTCTCCTCCCTTCCAGCGCTTTCATTTTTTCTACCCCATCTTGAAGTATAGGCTATTTAATGTAATAAATCTCTCCTTTTTTGTTATTTTTTGTTGTATTATGTGTCTGTAAGTCACCTAGAGTGGTCGCAACGACCAGATAGGCAGGAAATAAATAAATAAATAAATAAATAAATAAACAAACAAACAAACAAACAAACAAACAAACAAACAAACAAACAAACAAACAAACAAACAAACAAACAAACAAACCTCCCCTGTTACAGCAGCTCCACTGGCTGCTAATCCATTTCTGGGCACAATTCAGTCCTGGTTTTAACCAATAAACCCCTAAATGGCCTGGGTTTGAAGCTATCTCAAAGACCATGTTTCCCATTATGAGCCGGCTCAGGTGTTCAGATAATCAGGAGAGGCTTTTCTCTTGGTCCCACCACCTTCACAGGTGCATCTGATGAGGACATAGGAAAGAGCCTTCCTCTGTCGCTTCTCCCAGACTTTGGAACTCTCTCCCACAGAAGGCCAGGCTGGCCCCCGTCTTTGCTGTCCTTCTGCAAGCAGGCAAACACCTTTCTCTTCAGGCAAGCATTCTCTCAGTGACTGGCTATATGAGTTACTTTTTGATGGATTGTTATGCATTACTGCTCCGATTGGGCTGCAAGTAATACTCAGGGTGGTATTTGTTCCTTTTTCAGTATTTGCATATTTATTGTTTTAGCTTTAAATATTGTCTTTTTAATGATACCATCTGCTGTTGTAGACTCATTGTTTTCCACTTCAAATATTGTATTTCAATGATGTAAGTCACTTTGGGTCCTTTTTAAAGAGAAAGGCAGGGTAAAAATATTTTAAATAAACAAATAAATAAAAGGTTCACCTAAGGTAGTCCCATCAAATCAGTGGGGCTTTGGCGAGTCAACTCCTCCACAAATTCCATTGATTCAGCGGGTCTAACTCTGGTTGCAACTTACAATTCGGTTTCAGTTGCTGATTCACGATCTTTCCTCTAGTTGGGCCATAAAACTGGATTTAATCTCTGTTGCCCTAAAGTAATATTTGATAAGAACAATTTGTCTCTTATCATCTCCTTGGATGTAGAGGAAGAGGAAGAGGCTAGGAAATAGAAGAGAAAATGAGAGGCGGAAGGAAGAGCAGGAAGGGAGGAGAGCAGAGGTGAGCAATTACGCCCCTTTAATATTATTTTTCCCATGCAACTAACAGCCTCCCTGGCCTGCATGGTGAGGTAAGATCCAAATTCCAACAAACACCCAGAGGGTCTCAGCTGTCTACCTAGACAAAAATTTTTTAGCCCACTGCTATTTTCACAGGTACCAGGAAGTTCACGCCATTCATTTAGCAGGGTTCATGATCTTAGGTGTGCTTCAGGCATCTCCAGCGAACCTTCAAATGCTTCTTCAGACTTTCATACTGAATGGATGATGGTCTGATGGACCACCAGAGAGATATCAGAGGAAAAAACATGTGTGCAGCCTCCAGTTTCTACCAGCGTTATACCTCCCTCCATTTTGAGGGCTATAACACCTGAAACAGGCAGGCTGTTTTGTTGCCACACAGATACTGAGTCAGCAAAAATGCTGAATGTGGGGATTCTGCTTTTCTTTTTGAAGAAAAAAATGTCTAGTAAAGCCCTAAAAAAGAGTAATTGCAATAGATCACTCTAAAAAAGAGACAACAGAATGAAGCATCAGTATAATTAAATGCACAACTCTGAGGGGATGACATTCTAACCATGCTTTTTTTAAAAGATCCTAATTGGATTTGTTCACATATCCGCTAATTGGCAAAATTCAGAGGTAGATGAATTCTCTCTGCTAGGGCAATTTTAGTGCTTTGACGTAGATGCTTCTCCTGCACCCACCTCCCATCCTTATGCCAGTAATGCCTTTGCAAATCAAGGTGACTTCATCTGGGCAAAGGTTTTTCCTCCTCTTTTTCCTTGTTTTCATTTTATTTAACTAGACATCAAAGGAGTAAAATTGGATTCTTATATTTTAATTATCTCTCACCTAACCCGTCATTTATTTGTAGATTCATGAGGACCAGAAGACCATACTGCGTCTTTCCAATATCTCTCACCTAAGGATGGGTGTATTGTGGAAGAACCCAAGCCTTATTCAAAAGAGGAAAAACCCACATCAGTACAGACAGAATTTCTGTACTATCCCCATACTAGCGGTTCTCCAGACTCTTGTCTCCCACCAGCAGTGTTACAATCGCTGCTCTTTATCCTTTAAAATCGGGCATTTCACAATCACATTCTGCTTTCTGGCACAATTCATCAAATTTATTGAAAGGTATATGCCACCTTTATTATTTCTAGTCCTGCTGTTGTTCTATGAACAACTTGATATTAAAAAGAGAGAGACAAAAACAAACCAAAAAAAGCAGCCAGTGATGTTCCAGAATGCCTGTTTCTTTGATTAGAATGACCCAAGTGTCTTGGAGCAAAATATTTGATAGAAACTTAGAAATTGCAGTAGATATTTTAATGTAAGCTTTTGTGAACTAGAGTCCAGTTCATCAGTCACGTCCATGGCAGTGTATGCTGCAATAAATCAGTTAATCTCCGAGGTAACATGAACATGGAAGTGTGCATAATTTACTGAGTTTGCATTTTAATACATGATTATCCAATCCACACTCCCAAGAATGAAACTGAAGCAATTTGCAGTCTGAAATCTATACATACTGGAGTTTCTGGAGTGCTTCACAAAATAAAACAGAACTCTATTGGATAAAGTTTTTCTCGTTGTTTATTTCTATCTATCCTGGAAGTGTTTCATGTCCTTTATTTTTACTGTTGCTAAAGGCTCAAGAGCAGGATCAGCACAAAGGTGGTGATCCAGTGGAACAAGATCATGCTTCATGGGAAGCATGAAGAAAATGCACAATTATTTTTGATTAAATCCTATTTCATCGGGGAAGGAAACGGCCCATGTAGATGCAATGTGAAAGAAGTGCAGCAACATTCCCTTTTCAATTATACTTTCCAAATATCATAGTCAGCATGACCATACTCTGAACATGAAAATATCTGCAGCAGAATAGATAGTACAAAACAGAATATCCCGCATGTGACAAAATCAAGAATCAACAAGACATATTGAAAAACAAAACCCAATATTACCTCACTTTCCCATCAAGTTTCATGTAAAATGAAATCTGAAAGCAAATCTTGGGATTCCTCCTCATGCAAAAGATCTAAACATTTATTCAAGAGAAGAGTTCACAACAGATCCTGACAAGATGTCTTGGTGGGGAAGGCAATTACATAACTTCCCACCATCCCTGTGAACTAGGGACAGATCCTATTTTCTGATAAGTATCTACAGTAAATCATTTCCTCTATTTTTGCCTTTTGTGTATGTCCTGTTAAAAATGTTGGTGTGAGTTGCTGAAGGAGTCAGCCTTAAATGAAACTCTTTTTCAAGGTCCCTTATAGGCTTGGCTAAGTCATTTTCCCATTCTAAGCAAAACAAAACAAAAAAGCCGCATCACCCCATCTATGACATGCACAGAAGCCAAGATGACTGCCAGTTGAAACTGTCACTAACATTACTCGTGGGAAAGAATTCCCAGTCACCATGGTGGGCAACAGCCTCATTTTAAGGGCACGGAACGGACTCGGTGTACACACAGTTCCTCCCTCCAAGAGGGAAGAATTCCAGGGATGCTCACAAGCAACGTTGAGCAAATGGCCACTGCTGTCCCCAACATCTGTCCCCAACATCTGTCCTTTCCTCATTCTGCCTCACGATAGGTCTGGTCCTGGTTGCCTGAGAGTTAAATCTCCCCCAACCACACACCCACAAGCAGTGTCTCTTAGTAGATGCGGGCTTCAATAAACCAGAAGTAATTTATATGCTGCTGTAGGTGAACTAGCTTTTAAATAGTTAATAATACCTCCACCTTGGCTTCTGGGGAAAATTGGCTGTTTTGGAATCCAATATTTTTTTCTGGTGGGAGGGGTACTGGGGATGTCTGGAGATCATTATTAGGAGACAGGGCAGGCCCTTTATGGCCCAGAGGCTGAACTTTACTAAGCTCTCAGAGGGTCATACATGACAACAAGAAAACATGTAGCACCCAAGTTGAACTTTGTTTTCTTTTTGCTTTTTAAGAAACCATAATGAACTGAGACTGGTTACAGTTGTTTTTACTTGTCGTTATACTAGCCATCAGTATAGCTGACCAGCCTTCGTTCCCAAGCGTTTCCATTCCTAGGCCTCTCTGCTTTGTTCAGGAAAAGCCTTCAAAATGTTCTATTTATTTCTTAAATAAAGCCCTAAATCTTGACAGTCCTAGCAGCTGTTGTTTTATATGCCTTTATGTACACTGCTGATAATAAACAGTTCATCTGTTGGCAGGATCACGCATGGCCACATGGTGTATCCGTTCACCCTCTTTTTCATTTTTTTGCCTTCGCCAAGGCTTCATCCTCTCCTTCAAGTTTTACAATCTCTCGACTCAACTCTGATTTTAGCATCTTTTGGGCTGATAGGGGAGGGGTTGTTGCATTACGTGGAACGAAGCAGAAGGAGTGCAACTGTGGTTCTCTCGTTCACCATTGACTGTGCTGGCTAGGGCTGAAAAGAGTTTTAGAGAACTAAAATAAAATTTTAAAAAAAGCCTGGAGGGTTGTAGTTGCCGACTCCTGGTGAAAAGAGATACGTTCTGACAAAACAAAACCCGACCCATATCTTCAGAACTGAAATATGGAGAGGGCGAGGTTCTTGTGATGGTGAATTAGCAGGTTCTGCTCCCAGTCTGCAGGATTACCAGGTTATATTCTTGTTCCCTGTAGAAACATCCTAATATCTTCACTGCCACCACAATGGCTTAATTCAAAGTGCACTGGTATGCCTGTCATTCTCGCGTGAAATATCCGAGGTATCTAAAGAGGGATCTAAGGATTTTTTCAATAAGACCAGTGAAATTTCTCCAAGGGGCTCCAGACTCCTCTGGTTGTCAAATGGATTTCACTTGACACAAAAAAGACAAAACATCACCGGTGGGGTTCCTACTTAAAGGAGGGATCAGAAGAATTTCTAGGCAAGCCGGAAGATAAAACCACTGAAATATCTACAAGGGAGCGCACAGAACTGCAATATTATACTTTGACAACCACATCACCCTGAATACACCATTCCCCCACACACACTTGACCAGCTAAGCAGGGTCAGGAATGGTTGATTTAAATGAGAGAGACAACCAATGAATGCCAGTGATCTGAAGGGACAGCTGAGAACGAATCATGTCTGAAATCCTGAAGAACCAAGATGGTGGCCAAGTTGCCAACATCATGGTCCATGTAACCCATGGACCAACAGCTTATTATAGCTTCCAGTGTTCTTATTAGAGGTGTAAAGAATATTCGAAAGATTTCCTATTCTCTGTGATTTTTCAAAGTGTCCCCATACTGAGGCTTCTCATCAAGATTTCCCAAAGCACATGCAAGATTTCTCAGCTTTCCATGAAAATGAGACCTCAGTCTTACGTCCTCATCCCACTCTGACCAAAGAAACTACCAAATCCTTTAAAGCTCAGTAGGCTTTTCGGGGAATGTTGTGCAAGAACGGTGCCGCCACCACTGGAACTGCAGTAATTCTGCACAGGTTAGTGGTTCTGCCTGGGGGACGGGAATTGCTATGAAACATCTAAGAAATCCCATAAGATTTCTTAGGGAGATGGGAGAACCTCACCCAGAGAAATCTCCCTGCAAGGAATAAAGGGTTTTTTTTAAAAAAAATCCCCTTGGTTTCTCTCCAAGAACAAATGGCTGCAAGATTTCCATGCTGACTGCCTGTGTTCCGAAACTTAAGGACAATTGTGGAGTTTTGTTTAACACCCTCTGAACCACTTAAACATCTATTGCATGACTCTTGTAATAATGAGGTTTGTTTCCTCAAAGGAATGCATCTGTGCAGTGCATAATCATTTTCCAGTGTACAA